>NW_026136720.1:30116035-30421035 GCF_905237075.1 Dicentrarchus labrax
AATTTCATAGAAAAGAGAAGAAATTAATACAAAATATTTCATCTTTTAAATTTAAATTCAGTTTGAAATAAAACCAAATGTTGAGGATATTCACAGAAACCAGGTATCCAGGTATTTTTCAAAACTTTTTTTTTTTACTAGACTAAAACTATTGCAGTGGTACATTAATACTGGACTCTAATAGCCAAAGTGACAAATTAGGGGCATTTCAGCTATGCCTCAACATTCATAGTTATTTTCTTTTTACTACCTAACTAACTAACAGGACAGACATTTTTTTTTCTTGTGTACTTCAGTCTTCCCTTTTATTTCTAAAGATTAAAGATTTTTTCAGTCAGTAAAAACAGTGAAAGAAGACAGGAGTTATAAAGCAGTGCTTTAGAATACATTTTAGACACATTAGTAGTTTGATCCTGTTCAGCAGCTTCAACACAGACAACACTTGATTAAAAATGTAACTGTTAGACGTGCTATTTCATTTAGAATGAACCTTTCCCCTCGATCATTAAAGACGAGTTTAACATAAAGCTGAGTCTGGAATTAGTAGGATCTATGTGAATGTTTAAATTCTATATTGACAAAACATACAAGAAACTATATGAATGAAGAAAAATGAATGAAGACCATGAGTGGGTCATGGACTAAATTGTCATTTATTAAAAAATAGCAGGATAAAAGCTCGAAACCTCATGAAGGACCACAGCGACTCACAGCGATATGACAATAGACACATACAATAGTTTTGTTTTGTTTTTTTTCTTCTTTCTCTCAGCCGTGACTCATCTGGCTTGTTAAAGAGCCATTTACACGAACAGCAATAAAATACAAGCATGGATATCTTTGGCTTAAACATTAACAGCTAAATACTAAAGTGATTCGTTAGTGATGCGTGGATTTACATCGCCATCTAAGGAACAAGAACCATCAGTTCTCTGTGAGTCTGGATCACCTTTCTGAGTAGGCATCCAGGGCTCTCTCTGCTTTATAAAGGGATTTCTCACTCACCTATATGTAGTTTATATCCTTGTTCATCACATTGATGCAGGGTGAAATTAGGCTGCACTAAGGCCTCCAGACAGTGAACGCAACACAACACCAATTAAACAGTTCTGTATACAGGTGGAACACATCTGTATGTGACTGACATCAGGTGGGTAAAAGCTCAAAGATGGGTAACATGATCTACATCTACTGTGCTTTAAAGCTTCAGGGAACAAAAGTGTAAAATGAGAGATGAGTTTGTGACTGACCGACAGAAAACACACACACACACACACACACACACCTGTCCTCCTCCGCCAGTCCTACCTGTCTGGTTGCGGGCCGCCTGCTGTGTGTCCATGCAGTTGGTCAGGTACGGTGGGTTGCTGAACATCCTGCTGGGGGGCTGGTGGTGGTGCGGGGCGGTCACAGATGGAGGTTGAGTGGGGGCTGGTGCTGGAGGTGGTGGTGCCCCGAATGCTGTCCCGTACCTGCAGGCCCCGGTCCCTGTGAACTGCCCTGAGAAGTGGACGGTGAAGGCGCTGAGACCGCAGTGAGGGTCTGTGTCGAGGTGGTGGGGGTCACTGGTGGCCCCCCAGCTGGGCTCCTGCTTGATAAAGGAGTGCGGCCCCAGGGAGGTGTGGGGGGTGGCCAGAGAGGAGTAAGGGGAGGCGGCGGTGTGGAAGTCCAGGACGGGAGCCCACTGAGGGGCTGTGCTGACGGGCAGGGCCGGGCAGCCGGGGCTGGGGCCCGCCGGGAGCGGAGGCAGCAGAGAGTTCAGGTCACGTACGTCTGAACCCATTGTGGTCCAGGGGACAAAACTAGGACAAAAGTAGGCTATTTTTAAAATTGATCTGTCACCCCGTACTTTTCTACCTGTCTGTCTCCCTGCCTTGAGTCTGGCTGACCCAAACCCAAATCAGCCACCACCCTCTAAATCTTTCACTACAAGCACTGTTTCTCCTCTTTCACAAGTCTTCTCTGGTTTGGTTTTTGCCCATCAGTTGTTTACGACACCACACAGCTGCTCTGGAAACTCCTCAAGTCCGACAGAAGTTCATGGCGACACAGAAAAGTCAGAGACGTCAACTTTTCTCAACAGCAGCACGAGGAGAAGAAATAAAAAAAATCACAGTTTCCGTCAACAACAGCAGTGAAAGAGCGTTTGGCTCGGGGAGATGGAGTCCATTCAAGGAGGAGAGAGGTTTCTGTTCTGCTCAGAGCTTTCTCAGTGAATGGAGAAAGAGGAGTGGAGGAGTGAGGAGGAGTAGCCCTCTTTTCCCTCCACACTCTCAGCCCTAAGTGTGTGTGTGTGTGCGGGTGTGTGTCTGAGGAGGGTAGGAGGTGGAGTCAGGAGGTGATGAGGGACAGGAGCCCTCTGACTTCATTCATCTACTGTACGCTGAACAGTACACACACACCACACACACACACACACACACACACGCACACACACAAACATTAGCAGGAAAATACACACCAATTTTGACCTCAGTCACTAAAACAAAAATAACAATTCCTTATAATTGTTATATTTTGGCTAATATATATAAAAAAAACTCCTCCTCATGAAATGTTCTCTGGGCTGTGTTGAGAGACGAATATCCCATGATCCACTCTGTTGTTTAAGGTTATAGAGCTATAAATCTACTTAACTGCTCAGAGGGCTGATATTTTTCAGCTCATTAGGGGTCAAATATACACAGAGGCTTATTATTTTTAATCAGGAAGCATTAAATAAGCTATTTTAAGACGTTTCTAATCGAAAGAAGTCTCCATAACATCCTGTGATAGCCTACAATTCCGACCTTTAAATTCATCTCGGCTGAAACAGAAGTGCGCACTGAGGCCGGACCTCAGGCAGAGAGACGTTTTAAAGAGAAATAACATGAGATCAAATACATTACCTTAAAGGACTGCAGTTTATTCAGGTTATATTCTACAATTTATCCCCCGGATTGGATTTTTTAAATGATTTTTGATGGTTACGAAAAAAAAATGATAACGGTTTCATTTCAATTGTAGGCAGATTCATTGTTACTGGCCCGCCTGATAATACATCTTGTGGATTTAGGCTTCAGGCCTACCCTGCAATTCGTTTATTTATTTATTGGTAGCCTACGTGTTTTAATTTTATTAACTGTAATTTAACCAATAGAGGCAGTAAAATTCTCATTTAAAGAAGGCCGTTATTCGTTTACAAAGAATTAATGACGACCTGAAAACTACCAAATAAATAAATAAAATAAATAAAAGCGGACATCGTTTGGTTTCAGTTAAATTAGTAAAACAAAACATTATATCGGCCTATTTATATGCATTATTTTTAAACACTATATATTATTATAAACTAAATGATCAATCAAATATTCAGCTCCAAGCCTTCGTGTCCGGTTTTCCTCTTAATTCCGCTCTCTCTCTGTTTTCTGTTCATTACCTGCAATGAGACATGTCCACAGAGTGTCGACGAGAAGTTCGTTTCTGTTATAATCTTTACCTGAGTGTGTGTGTGTGTGTGTGTGTGTGTGTGTGTGTGTGTGTGTGTGTGTGTGTGTGTGTGTGTGCGGAGCGGCAGTCTGGTTGAAGGGTGGATAACGGCTCATTTAATGCAAATATCATCTTTTACCACCAGTGTGGAAGCGCTCAGTATAACACAGACAGACTTTAACCTCCAGTTCATCTTAATAATACCCTCAACAGCCTCATAAGAAATAAAATGCTGATCATTCCTTCTTCCGTCACAGGAAAGGATGGTCTTAAATAAATGATCCTAACGCGCCAACATGATTTCAGCTTCATTAAAGTCGCAGCATAAACTTATTTTGGAATAAATTTAGTCTTTAATTGCTAACAATTTACTGCGTTTTTACATAATCAATATTAAAAATGTATTTATTTCTATCCTATTTGCTGACGCTTCTAACGGAACCGACCCTTTCAGTGTCTTGTCCTCATTGCTTGCTGTACTAAACTTCATCATGTTACAGTCAGGGCTAGAAACAGGCTGTTGTCCTGTCCATGACCCTCAGCCATAACTAACGGAGAGGAGAATATGGGACAACTATGATGAAGCATCTTCAGAAAAGCGCACTAACAAATACAAAAACACTTCCAGACTATTTCTTTCTAAAAACAAACTTCACAATGTGAATTTGTTTTTTTCTTAAAGTAACTCAAAATGAATTTCTTGTAGGCTAATTACACTACCGATCCATGCTGTGATAGGATATTTTTAAATTTTGTATTTTTAAGTTTAATTACATTTTCACTAAAGGAGGTTTTTGAACATCAACCTGCTCAGGGATATCAGGCTGAACCTGGCTCATTCACATCATATATAACACATATTAATGTGTATTGTCCCTGATTAATAATGTATAAATGAACAAGTACTAGAGCAGAGAACCCGTCTGTCTCTCTTTCTGTCGGTCGGTCTGTCTGTCTGTCTGTCGGTCTGTCTGTCTATCTGCTGTGTGCATTTTGAAATGTTGTGAGTAGAATTGACAGGTCTGATAAGCTAGTTGTGTTTGTTAATGAGGCTTAGTGACACACAGCAGGCTGTAGCTTGAGAAGAGAAGAGGCAGAAAACCTATGATGTAATGTTTCTGATGTACAGGGCCATTTTGAGGCTGAGGTTTGGTTTACTGCTCTTTACCGCTTAGTTCAGTCAGATCATCCAGGTTTGGGCAGGAGGAGGAGCTGGATGAGAGGAGCAAGTGGCAGCCACCACAGCTGTCTGTGAAAGGCTGAGGGACCTGTCAATCAAGGCAATCACGTCCCCAAACATACCTTAATTATTATAATACAGATATATCTTCTTAATATAGTGTTTGTCAAAGCGGAGGCCCATCCAGGGGTTTGTCAGGGAGGAAGATGAGGGGGAAAAAAATATTTAAAAAAATATAATCAAATTAACTAAACCCTGACATTCCGTATAATTATGTGTATTATTATGATTTATTATTTATGATAATAATATTTAACATACTGGAATCTTATTTGCCATGCATATCTTTCTAACTGCCTGCCAGATAAAACATCACTGGTACATAAATTGTCAGTATTGACTTGGTGACGGTCTGTGCCCATCAACTCATAGAAATGAACACATTTGTTTAAATGTAAAGTTTCTGAATACAAATGTAATAATTATTGCATTATAAAACTAAGAATATATATATACATATTATTGCCTTCAACCAACAGTAACAGTTGAAGAGTGACAGGGAGGTGGGGGGAAGGCACGACATGCAGCAAGGGGCCACAGGGCAGAATCGAACTCTTGGCCACAGCAGCAGGGACCCAGCCCCGGCTCATGGGGCACCAGCTCTACCAGACGAGGTACCCAAACACCCCCATCCACCTGTTTTTATACATATTTTCATTTTGCATAAAAAAAAACACAAATGAAAATTCTGTAAATTAGACAAAAAAAAGTTTAAATATTGCAAAAAATATTTTTACGCTTGTCTAAGGTAGTCAAGTTATTGTGTTGATGAAAACAAAATTTGTTGAAGTGCAATGGAAACAGCGATACTCCCACTTGGCTGAAGAGGTAAAACATTTCAGCAGACAAAAACATCAGATCTGTCTGGAGCGATGAGGAGACAGCAACCTTCCTCAATAATAAAACATTTCCATCATGTTTCTACATGATTTCCCATTATTTCCTCAAACAGTATTTCTCATTGTTTGAGGTTGGCATATTTTTAATTGGGTCATCTCATTGTGTCTTCTTATATTCACATAACAGCAATTAATAAGCATTTTTATTTGCCTAAATTTGTCTGGAAATTTAGCTAAAGGTTCAGTGTGTAACATTGAGGAGGCTCTATTGACAGAAATGGAATATAATATTCATAGGTATGTTTTCATTAGTGTATCATCACCTGAATATAGGAATCATTGTGTTTTCGTTACCTAAGAAAGAGCTGTTTATATTTACAGACACCACAGGTCGCCTTCAATGGAGTCTGCTATGTTGAACTGCCATGTTTCTACTGTAGCCCAGAATGGACAAACCAAACACTAGATAGGGCCTTTCACGGTTTTCACGCATTTCGTGGCCACCGTACTTTCTTCTAAACACTTTTCATTCTCAAGTCATCAAATACAGAAGCCATCGGTGTTCAGTGAGTTGCAATCAGCAACTTTACCGCTACATACCATTAAATCCTACACACCAGCCCATTAAACTCTACGCCACGTTTTCATCACCTAGGGGCCGTGGTTGAACTACTTCTGCTTAAAGCACGTCACACATGAAAGATTCAAAGTTCTTTTTTAACAAAGAATGCAACATCTACAAAATCATTGGTAACTACAGTATGGTTAAGGTCAGGGAAACATCATGGTTACAGTAAAAATAATCAATTGGTGGACTGTGATGGGACGTGAACTCTGACCTCCACTCCCATACTTATCCTGTTACTACAGTGAATAAAGGGCACGGCTCCCCACGCTGGACATAAATCACAAACTACAGAAAATCCTCCAGTTTTAAATGTTCTTACTTGGGACGAGTCAAATGGCTTATCAGAATCAGAATCAGAATCAGAATCAGAAATACTTTAATAATCCCAGGGGGAAATTACTTATGACAGTACAGTGTGTATTTCACCAGGTAGCATTATTAGCTCATCAATAAGCTAATGCTATCCAAGTCTAATAACCACCAGCTGGCTAACCCTTAGGTTTAATAACCGATGAGAACAGACTGTGTTGTTGCTTTAGAGAAGCTCTTATAAACGGGGAAAGTTTGTAACCAAACTTCAAAGAAGAATCACATTATTGTTTTCTGACCTTTGCCTATCTTCCTCTCATACATACTGTGTGTGTGTGTGTGTGTGTGTGTGTGTGTGTGTGTGTGTGTGTGTGTGTGTGTGTGTGTGTGTGTGTTGTCCTTGAGTGATGCCATTGCTTCTGATCTAAGACCGTAGGCCTATTTACGGTTTATCTCTCGCTGACTGATGAACCTGGTTTTGCCAGCTGTCTTGTGGCCATGGCAACCAACAAACATGTACATACATAGCACCACACAGTATTCTCACTAACTTTCACTTTTGAAAAATTATTTTTAACAACCGTCTACAGAGCCTTCCTTGTCAGATTGTAAAACAGATCACATTTGGAAAACAAACACAAAGAAAACATCAATGCAAAAGAACCGGACTGAGATGGAAACACAATCCGCAAAGCCACTGGGACAGATGTTTCAGTGTCAAACAGCTGGACACAGTTAGTCTTCAGCATTATGAACTGAAACCTTCTCAAACAAGTCTTCCAGTTTGAACATGATGTCTTGATTTTGGGACACATTTGTATTTTTCCTGAGCTTGTGTGCTTCCCATTCAAGACAAATGGATGTTCAGCAGGCCAAAGTCACTGGCAAACTGCCACTGGTGGACACAAACACACACATACATGGACTGCCTGGAGCATTAAAGTATCACACTAACGTGGGTTTTCCCCCTTCATGACGGAAGTGTCCACTCAGCACTGTTCTTCCCATCATGCTCTTCCCCTGGAACCAATTACAGCGCTGACATGTCTCAATTTGTTTTACACACTGACAGTACGTCAGAGGAGGCGGGGCACGTACAGTCAGACAGCAGCAGTGCGTGTCATTGTTGACCGTTTGTGTTTGTTGGGTACAGTCACTGTGTGCAGGGAAATTCGGTTTATTCACCTCATTTTAATGAGGCTGAGCGCTCAGATCATCTGTATCAATCAACCACAGGAAACAGTGGTATTTACCACCACACCCCAGATTGTGTGGGCATTTACTCTCCACGTGGGTGTGAGTTTGGGTGTATCTGTGTTAAACTGATGAGCAGAGATAAATGGTGACTTCACCATCTGGAAATCTAGTCTGGCTCTCTGCACAAAGAACTGCTGACCCATGATTCAACTCTTCAACTCCGCAAGGAACAAGAGAGAGAGAGAGAGAGAGAGAGAGAGAGAGAGAGAGAGAGAGAGAGTAAGGGTACGGAGACGAGGACGAGGGAGGCGGGAGGAGCGCTGTGTTAAAAGTGCTTGTCATGAGGAGAAGAATCAGTGTGTCAGACTACTTTGTTCAGCCATCAACAAGGGGCCTGGAAATAAGAGTACATGTGCACATATGCATAAACACTCATACAGACTTGCGCTCTCTCTCTCTCCCTTTACACACACACACACACACACACACACACACACACACACACACACACACACACACACACACACACACACACACAGTCTGCTTTCTGTTTTACTTGTGCAAATGACTTATGTTGTTTCCTTCAGAGCCAGGCAGTGGCTGACATGTAGGGAATAAAATGGATGTTATGGTAATGAAGTGTGAGTCTGTATGACTGACATGCTATTCTCTGCACAATATACTGTATAAAACATTCAAATGGGAAAGGTAAATGTATATGCTCTGTGGCTAAAAGGAAATGCTGACCAATACAACTAAGGTGATCCGTCTGAATGGCAGGGGTAATGACTTATCTTCCTTTATGTTTGCTAGCTGATTCTTACTAACAGTACAGTAACAGTAGGCCTATAAAGCACAAACTGATGAACAAACAACAAACACAAATGTGATGAACCCACTGACAGTTATCATTTAACTCTACAGCTGTGCATAACATTTTATCCTTACGATGCTCCGCCTCGGCACCTGAGAAAATTCTTGCACCTGCATCGTCTCCCTCTGAAACTCAGCAAGAAGATTGGGAACCAGCTGTGTTTGTGGTTGGAGGGCTACGCACTGACTCACAGAACTGCAGTTAATACCATTTTTATTTTGTATGTGTTGAGCGGGCTTTGCTATGGGTTAAAGCCTTGTTGAAGGCCATAAGGATTAGGTGTACTCTCAGCTTGGCCTGAACTAAAACTAGTTCTAACCAAAAAGGCCAAAAGCCAAAAAACGACAGCCATCTGAGCACCATCCGTCTCACGCCAGCAAAAGCTCAAAAAAAGCAACGAGGTCCCCCCAGACAGTGCACCATGTATTGAATGAGACACAAAACCAGCAGTCTGGTCCCAGAGACATGACTGCACAAAAGTCGAAGGCAACCAGACAGATGTCCTCCACCGAGACACTCCTGAAAAGAGCTGTCAAGGACCTGATACCCCTAGCGCCCTCAGGCCCGCTGGGTGAGCGCGAATCATCGCCTCCCAGTCCCTGCAGATCGCATCACAAATCCAGTGAGCAGCCTGCTGCACAGAAAGAAGGGTCCCTGAGTTCGAAGACTGTGGCCGATGACCAGCCAGCCGGACCTCCTGAAAGCAAAGCCTGCTCCATATAGGGACACAAGGTGTGCAACTGCTCCTCCTCCACAAAGACAGGGCACAGGTCAAGTAAATTGTAAATGGTAAACTTATATATCGCGTCAGTAGTCACTGGTGGAACATTTGGAAAGACATCTTAGCTAGCAGCTCCGACTTAAAGGGCAACTTTATTTCATTTTTTCTTTCTTTAAGAAATAAATCCCAAGTTATGATTAACAGTAGAAACCACTGTTAATAATTGCGATGCTTATGGAATTGGGGCATCGTTAATATTACTGTTATATAACAGCTTGCTCCGCCTGAAAATAATGATAATTACTTAGTTGCTTGTTAAAATAAAGAGAGCCAAAGCTGTTCCATCCCATATAAAACACACCATGTCCCCTTGGTATAGCAAATGCCCTCACAATCCAACACTCCTTCCAGCTTCAGAAAGGTTGACTGTTGAACACAAAGACGTGTTTGTGTCTTTTGTTCTGTTTTTTGCTGATAAATGTACACTGATCCATCATGATAAGCCTTGTGATGTCTGATAGGACTCAGGCTGAGAAATAAGCCAGCAGCACCAAGAGGGACAGCCACAGAGACATATCGAAGTCAGTCTGCCCTTCCCTTCTTCTTTTTTTCCATTTTTCTTATTTTTTCCTCAGGAACACACAGATACATAAAGAAAGACAATCCCCCCACTCTCCATATTAACATGGCTGCTTCTGTCCCAGAGGAGCACTCAGGCATCTGACCAGTCGACCAATCTGGTTTGAAGATTGATGGCCCCCACGGCCAATGGAACACATTCCTGCTCAATGAACAACAAATTATCTTCAATGAAAACTCGACTACCTTACCCCCAGTGCTTTCTCTAGAAACACAGAGATCCCAGTGACCTGGGAAATATTTTGTTTTTCCATACGCATGTTAAGGTGGAGCACCTTTAAATTGAGGACTACATCACTGTCACTGGGCCTTTTCTTGTCTGTTTTTTTCCATTTCTCTCTCTAATTCCACACACACAGACTGAAAGAAAACATAAACTGCTTTTAAAAGCCTTCTGCTGCACAAGTAGCAATACATTTCACAAACTCTGTACATGCAAAAAGATTTAGATTTTTAAATAATGTATACCTTTTAATGAATTTCTGGAAACATTCTAAAATTGTGAATCATATACTCATTGAAAGATCAGTGAATTCTAATGTGAAAACATGCTTTAACTAATGATCCAGTTAGTTTTGATGCACAGGTCTGAGCTTGGGGCTTTGCATAAAAACATGTACCTTCTATATGTGTGCGTTTCTGTGACCCAGGTGCATTTTGTGCTTCTGTCTGTATACAATATTTATATAGCCCTCTTTTGAATCAGCTGGGCCCAGATGGTTCCTCTCTGCTCTCCCTAGCAAACTGTGTGTGTGTGTGTGTGTGTGTGTGTGTGTGTGTGTGTGTGTGTGTGTGTGTGTGTGCGTGCGCGCGTGTGCGTGTGTGTGGATCCTCCCGTCTGAGCTGTTTACTGATATGAAGGAGCTCTTCCACATACAGCTGGCTAATGATATGGCAACAAGAGATCACCTTCTCTTTTTTTTAAATCCCTGGGAGAGACAAAAAGAGATAGTATTGGGAATAGACAGCAGTTCCTCTTGGTCTAGGGCTTTGCTCTCTTCCTCATGCTATGCTGCTGGTCTTGGCCATATTGCACAGCAGACACTGACCTGAACAAGGTTGAGAAATTGCATGTCTCTTAAAGACACACCCATGGTAACTTCCACAAACCCCTGTTGTACCATTATAATATCAGAAGATACAGCAACAGAGGAATACAGCTAAGAGAGTCCAACAGACGAGAAAACGCTCATCTTGTTTTATGTTTTAATTCTCAGAAGAAAGTGAGGAAAATTCTATAAACTGTCCAAAAAGGGGGGTGTCAGGAGGGAAGCAGGATTATGAAGAAAGATGAGCTACCGGTGTTACGAAACTGAATCAGCAACAATTTTTCGAGGCGGTTGGACACTTTGCATATTAAAGTTGGCTCAAACTGTGCACAATTCCACTGCAACACTCCCTAGGTTTGATGACTCACAGATTAGAGGCAGAGAAAGATGATGAGGAGAGGTTATGCACTGGTCACACACATTAAACACAGGTTAACGGCACATGTATCATGGCCATTTCAAGTGACGGGCAGGAAACTGGAATCTAATGTAAATAAAAAGAATAAAAAGCAACTCTCTACAAACATACTGAGTCAGAATCTAAAGTTGGTATGAACTTTTTTTAAGCTTTCATGCTTTTTTTTTCGCCGACACTGATAATTAATTGTTCTGAGTGAATTACGTGACCTTCAACCTCTGAATAATGTTTTCTTTGGTCAATGTTGGTCTCAAATTTACAACCCGCAGAGGATAGAGACGCTCCCTGCAAACACAGGTGGTGAACTGGATTCCACTGGACTCTCTATCTGAACATGTTTGAGTAAACAGCCACCTTGCAGAGAATATAAAAGAGAGCCCTAATAGAGGCTTATTCCGCAGATATGGGACTACATCCAAGAGAGAAAAATACTGAGAGAGTGGTACTACCAGCTGCAGTTTCAGTTATTAAAACACACTGAAATTCAGGCAGCCTTGAATCAGCTGCAAACACACATACACACACACACACAGCACACACACAGACACAGACACACACACACACACACACACACACACACACACACACACACACACACACACACACACACACACACACACACAAATACTCAAAGGACTTAGCTGGATGACTTGAATCAACTCACGAAAGTTGATTTGATTATTTAGACCTCTGCTTTTTCTACGGAGACAGTCAGTTTGTTAACTAAGTTCGATGGTTGCACGGGTTTGATCAGAGCTTTTTCTGCTAAAAACAACTAGCTGCTGCTGCTGGTTTTGTTTAGAGTGGTGAGACAGAATTAAAACAGTTAAGCTGCAGGTCATAAAACCAAAATAACCTGCTAAAAGACGTTAAAACGCTTTGTACATCTGAAGGGAAGTGCAGATCAAGTGATAATTCTATGTGGGTTCGTCACAAAGAGCAAATGCTTTCATATTGCACGCTGTCAATTGATCCACTAATAATATAAATGTATTGATAATTGCAGCTTTACAGCACAGACATGAGAATAATAGATGTTCATCTCACTCTCGGAAAGCAAAAAAGCACATTCCAAAAATGTTGAATTAACGTAATGTGTTGTGTGTGTCTTTATTTATTTGTAAATTATACTCTAATGTCTTTCTTTTCATCAGGTGGCAGATATGAAATTTTGTTATGAAAATGATCTCAGCCAGTGTAATGGAATAAAGAATACTCTCCCTAAAAAACAGCAATAACTTGCTATTAATGTACATGAGAGAAATTTCCTGTGTTCTTGTGGAAGTGTTGATTTCCAAAAAACAAATGAGCAGGCTTTACAGATGTTTTTGTCAAGGCAGATGTGAAAGAGAGGACAGAGGGAGAGGTAGAAATATACAGAGACAGTCCACACACACACACACACACACACACACACACACACACACACACACACACACACACACACACACACACACACACAGATGTGGGGTTGCTATCAGCTTTAGCAGGCTGTATGAAGTAAGTTATGCTCTGGTTGTTGCAGGCCATTCTTCAAAGATACTATCTCTGTCTCTGAGTGGATGGCTGAAGAAAGAACTTCTAAATCAGTATGTATAGATATATTTTCAGAGTCGAATACTGGAGCAACAAATCACAGCTCTGTCCTTAATATCCAGCCAAATCCACAGACACAATCTGAATCTGCAGACATGAGTTAATATACGTCTGAAAATGGATCCAAACATTTGACCGACTTGAGATGCTTTTGATTTAACTCAGCAGACACTTCTGATGATGAAACAGAACTGGTGATTCATCAGTCTCCTGTAAAATATTTTGTTAACTACGGCCTCGTGGTGGTCGTCGTCATCATACCATCCATCAATTCAAACAAGAATGTAGCCTGTGGAGACTTATCCTCATTTAACTTACATACGTTTTTCAACCACGTATACTATGAATCTCCACAATAACATTAATTATTGCATGAAACTCTGGGGAGACGTGGCCTTCTCAAGGTCATGTTCAGAGGAAGTGTAGATATTGGGATGGAAAAAAATACAAAGCAGACTTTATATAAACACACAAAACCAGAATTGACTCTTGTCTGATAAGGATAGTCTGCTGGTAAAACAAAGCTTATAAATAGCGGGAATACACCGATCAACCTCTTTCTACCATTAGCCAACACTTGATCCTTTCTAAGTTTCTTCAGGTTCTGATAACTTTAGTCTGTGCCCTAAAACATACAACAAATAAAGAAAGAAAAATGAGATTCATAATCCAACCAGCTCTAAGCCATGCCAACTTGTCAGGTTCTTGTAAGCATAAGAAAAGGATCAAACGGATCAAACAAAGTGAAATGCAACAAAATGTGAGCAGTGAAAGTTACCCAGTCCAGGCTACAGTCCCAGTGGGATCTGATGGCTGGGTGGTGATGGACAGTGTGGGGCAAGTTTACATTTTACACGAGCTGACTCAAAGTTTGGTAAAATGAACTGGTTCACATTGTTAGTTCACAATTTAGAATTTTGAACAATCCCAAAAAATTAACAGTTCACATTTCTTTCTTTCTTTCCTTGTCTTTGGACTTTGCATTGGACTCTGGTGAGTGGTGAGTGTCGGTCATTCGTTGATGTTAACGGATTACATTCATAAGCTCATATTAGCTAGCGTAGCACACTGTAGGGAAGCGGAAAGAGAAGGGAATCAGGAGCGTGCATAAACATCAGTCAAATTATTTAGCATTTTTTAAATCTGACCCGCATCCCCACAAAGAAACACAGAAAAAACAGTCCACAGGCAACCAAGAAAGTTGTTGATCTCATTCCTGAAGGTCCCGTTAACACATTGGCAATATAAAGTTGTTAATGCGTAAAGATAATATGTAAAATGCTTCAAAAACTTACATATGAAACCTTTCCTATACATGTAAAAAGCAAAAAATCTTTTGTTAGGTCTGTTTCCTCCCACCCCACAGTTGACTAACTACTTCACTCTCAGGCTCCAATGATCCAATATTGCTCTCCATCTTCATCTTGTCCTTGTCACCAGCTTATAATGAGGCAGAGTCAGTCAGCCAACCACCACAATAAAGTAGCTAACAGGGAGACAGAGCGGGGCAGATGACCCTGCTGGCAAGAAAACTGAGAAAAGCACTGAAACAGATATCAACCAGAGGAAGGACTGCGTATGTGTGTGTGGGTTCACTGGCTGGTCAATCTTAAGTGTTTCACAAAAAGGACAAAAAAAGCAACATTCTTGGCTTGTCCACACGTACAAGACACTAAAAGAAAAGGTTGAATCTAGTAAACCAACTTTGTCCTTTCCTTTGCTCCCTACTTTTACTGAACAGAATTTATGCTGTTTCAATCATCATGGCCTCTAACCTATTATTTTCTGGTGTAGTTTTCAGCCTACACACACTGCTATGATCACCTTTAGCCAGCAGGTTTATTTGAATTTTCAGCCAGCTCTGTTTTTAAGGTGTATTTAAAATTTCTGTTCCTAAATGGAGACTTTCAAATCTGTGGTCCTGAAATTGTTTTCTCCCACTATAAATTCCAATTTCTTGTTTTTTCTTTAAAAGATATCCTCAATTAAATGATTATCTCACAGATAATGTAAATAAAAACCTATATATTCTTGTTATGGTCATGTTTTAATTATGTCATCTATTCTGTGGTTTTCGCCATCATTTTGGCATGGTGGACAGGTACCAAACACTAAAATACCCATGAGCCTCGGCTGCTGTTACTATGTTGAAAAGCTAGCCAGAGGTGTAAATCTTTTCAACACGCCTGTTAATTAACACTGCTGTAGAAACTGTAAAATAATTAACTGTAATTATACGTTGATGTGCACATAAGCACAGTGGCGTGGTTATTTCTATAAGTGCCCTGGTGCTGCTTGATCAACTGCAGATGGACGCATTCAGGTGGCTGCAGTCGCCACAGTAAAGAAAAGGCTGTTAAGAGCTGGTAAGAAGCATTTATCTTCTTCTGTCTCATTGCCATAATCAGAATACAACTCTTTTTGTCTGTGTGATTAATGTCAGCTGGCTGAAGAACATAGAATGAAAGTGGTGAGGTTTAAAAGGGTGCGCCTTCACATAATAAAGTGAACAAAGTATTATAGAACACAAGTGCACTGAGCTGTTGACCCGCTCTGTGCAGGTGGGCGGCGGACCACACAAAACACACTCAGTCTTGGCTCCAAGATTGCAGAACGCCACTGAATTGGCATTGCAACACCCCCTACCACACCTCTCCTCCCAATGGGGCACACGGCGAGTCACCAACACACCAAACTGGCACAGTCGAGCCGCAAATATAAAACTAAATAGAACTGGATTTGACAACCATGGTGCCCTGCCAGACAAACACCCCCGTCAGCTTTGCCGCTCTGCCGTCATCAGCTCTTAGCGTGTGTGTCTCTCTTTACAGTACAGTCTGTGCATGTGGACCCATTTCATTCAATGTATCTTGTGGTCACTGGATGGAAGCACGTGTGTAACTGCATTTTTGTTACAGCATGTGTGTTGGGGGAGGGATGTAGCTCAGTCATGCGGCCTCCTGCTGCAGAGTGACCGCTCAGCGCAGCTCACCGTGATGAAGTACCAGACACATTCCAGCACTTTAATAACAAATGGGCTGACAGGGAATGATGATGGCGGGGCATGGGCTCAGTCATCATGTGTAATAATAGATCATTTTAACATTGTGGTTTGGAGCTATAGTCTAAATGTATCTCATGCTGAGACAAAGCTTTGGTGATGGGAGATTACAATACATTGAAAAGCATTTGGAACATTGAGTGAGCTCAGCAGAATCATCGCAGACTGTTCCTGACTTTGATTTAGCTCACAATAATAATAAGAGCCTGTGCCGCCCAGTAGGAGATTGTTCTACTTTCTTGCAGTTGTCTCAACATCTCTATCTTCTATCTGTTTTCTTTCCATCACAACTCCCTTGCAAGTCCCAACCTTCTATTTCTAGTTTCACATGTTGCTCTTGGAGGACGGCCCGACTTCACTTCCGAACCACACGAGAAAACAAACACTGTTCGTCTTTATCAGAGACACACAGAGAGATGACCACAGTGGCAGTGGGCAAGAGCTCCGCCGATCTGAATCCAATGACCTCTGACCTCATTTTTCCCGCCATCTGACAGGTCGTTAAGGGCCGGACTGAACGCCATCAATCAACAACTAACAGATTACCATCGACTCACAATATTACCTCCCTCCAAATAGTTATTTGAAAGCAAAAACACTTTATCCATCATTTTATCAATTAGTTATCAACTGAATATTTTCAGAAAAAAAGACAATTAACCCACAGTTATAGTACCAATCAACCCCGTGACCTTTATCCACCCCCCTAAAGATCTGTTCTTCACAATCTCAGTCTGCATATAATTAGAAAATTCTTTAAATAAAAAAAAAACATTTACATAAATGGACAGTTCGCAATCAGCTAAACAAAAAGAGTTATCTACAATGGAAAATGTTTACCAGTTATGAAAAACCATTAAGACAGGAAAACACATGAGAACAAATAACAGACAGGCACTACAGGAAGTGAGTAAATCAAAGCCCTGACCTCTGTGTATCAGTAAATCAGCCGTTGGAGCCGTTTCTAAAATTACTGGTCAACAGAATGTGAATGTTAAGCCTCAAAATAGAAAAATGAACCTTGGCTTTAAAACACTAAAACACAACCTGTAGGGAAATGTAGTCACAAATATCTACAACAAAAGCACTGTGACCACACAGGATTGAACGTATAATTCTAAAAAGAGTAGGCTGGAGGAGGAATTGTGAATCTAAATACAGTCGGACACTGATAAATGAGACCAACTGTAGTATTTTGTTGGAATGGTGGACCCCTCCCCTGTGGAGGTGAGTGCATTTGCATTATTACGTTAAACTACTGTCGTGGCTCCCCTTTGTTAAATATGCAGTGTTATGGTGGTCAATATGCAACCATAACAACCCACAGTATGAGTCTGGGGTCAAACTATTTAAAAGTAACAATGAAATGAAAAATGACTTTCGCACCTTCAGTAATCATCCACATCACAACCTTTAACAATATATGAAAAACTTTTTTAACATGCACTCTTACATTCTTCCAAGTGAAAATAACATGTCATGTTGGTGTATTTTGGATGTCAACCACTAAAAATGTAGTTTCCTTCTTCTTTACATGGAGAGATATCCTCCCAAATCACAAAGATTAAAAATAATGGTATAAACACTTGTAGTGCAGTCCTGAGGATGGATATCAACACTGAATCAATCTGACAGCAGCTAATTAGGAATAACATGGCGAGACACAGCCACATAGTTAGAACATTTAAAAAGCCTTCATGATTCCACTCTGTTAAATTAGAATTGCGTTAAATTTCATTAGGCTTGTTTTGGACTTGAGACTTGTTGGTATTGACCAAAGAATTGGTCTAGTAATTCGTATTCTTGACTTAGGACTTGTTGGTCTTGATGTAAGATGTGAATTGGTACACCATAGTCAAAATTTGAGAAATACTTGCAACTTTGCAACTTGCAAAACAAAGACTTGCCCCACCTCTATAAGGCGCAATTGTAACCTCAGCCTCTCAGTATATCATGTCCTACCCCAACATCTCATTATAACCAGAAATAGGCCTACATAAAAAAGTCACGTTTCTTCAATACAATGTTAACTTTTTGAACAATCATTTGGATCCCACTTGGCATCACCAAAAACTACTTTACATTAGAGGAGAGGAGAGAGGAGGCACGTACACAGAGGGAATTTAACATTGTCTCATAGGGACTACTTCCCTGTCATTTTAATATTTATATCTTTGACCTTGTTCAAACTGAAACTGTAGCAAGTGAGGACAAAAATAATTATTAACCTCTAGTGAGATCGTTAAATTTCCATTTCGGTTGTATTTGTTTTGTCCTGTTATTCGGTCTTTATCTCCTGGGTCTTGCCCCTGCAGCATACCAGGGGGTCATCCAGACGTGTCCCCCAGTTGGGAAGGCTCTCTCTGGGCAGAGGGCAGTGGGTCTCTGGGCAGACCAGTCCAAAGAAAACCGCAGAGGCCATGGGCCGTAGAGAGTGGGAAAATGACACTAATGGAATCATAATAGAGAAAGACATTCATCTGTGTCCCCGCTGCCTTACTATCAAAACAAACAGACCTGAGCTGTATCTGAGTGGTTAATGGGCCAGTCAGTGGGATTACTTCCATTTTTAATCATGACTGCCATCACTTTCTCCTGCCTCCAGCACCACTTAAAAATGATATAACAAACATTCTAGGCAATAATAGGCTCTTTTGCTTTGATTACTTGATAACTTAGTGCAGTCTGTCTGTGCTGCATTTCCCCCGAATCATTACATGATCCCAACAACAATATACTGATTTCTAACCAACTATATGATGATCAAGGATCTGTCGTCACCCATTCAGCAGTACATGAAATCTGAGGACAGACTGGACCTGCACAGTAGCTGGCAACAAATCAAATACTGGACAGCTTTCACGGCAACAGATCTCAGAAGACCAAGACTAGCTAACTCGCCATGAGAGGCAAATCTGGCAAATCTCTTCTTGTTGGGAATTGGCCAAAGCAGTTCTGTCACACATAGCAACCTGCTTTCATGGACTCAGTATGATCAGTGAGGGTTCGGTGCACAGGTGCTTTAATCTTGTGTGCAGCCTCAGGCGGTTGGACTATTCACATCACTTGTCCCCATAGGTCAGTCCCTTTGCATAGAACACGTACAGTAATAGGTAGAGAGAAAGTAGTCTCAATAGGAGTGTATATACAGAAGGAGAGACATGCTGCCATGTTTGAATAAAATCCAGCTACATTACATCTACATGAGCCTTTTAACTCCCGCTCAGGACGTTTGAATAGGTTCACCTTTTGCCTTCACATTCTCCTATTAATGCTTCAAAGTTATTAATGGTTATTACTGCTACACTCAATGTGCACAGTTAAAATTCATAAACATTTTTCAAAGTCAGGAGTATACACAAATCACACATTACATGACACCCAGGGTTTATTGTTTCAGCCTCACAGGTCCCATCTATTTGAAACAAAATCTAAGAAAACAAGGTCAAACATAGCAGCCGTTGTCTGTGAGTCCAAGCTGTAGTTCAATGTCAAAACAAGAAGAGCACAACAGTTTTGTTATGGACTGAAAGGCCTCCAATCTCTGACATTTCGTAACCGGTAACTAAATACATTTGTAGCACAATGGAGCTTGGCAGGTCGTTGTGGGCTTGTGATTTAGAGGGCAGTGTATGTGCGTGAGACTAAAAGACTTCTGACCTCATGTGAAGTTTCTTAGTGTTAATACATTTGTAATGTAACATTTTCTCACAAATGCAAAACTGGCATCATGGAACAAGACAATGAAAAGCAGCAAAAGAGACAGAGTGAGAGAAGGAGACAGAGATCATGGTTGTGACAGGTTTATGGGATCTCCTGGAGTGAGAAAGAGTTCTCCATCATACCGACCGCGAGCAACCCGCTGAGGGAGGGACTCACAGACCGACACCTCCTGTAGTCTGTGTGTGTGTGTGTGTGTGTGTGTGTGTGTGTGTGTGTGTGTGTGTGTGTGTGTGTGTGTGTGTGTGTGTGTGTGTCCATGTGACCTAGACCCAAGCTTTAGGCCCCCTACTACATCAATAACAAAATGGCTTCATCTTCTGGGGTGGAGTGAATGTGCAGAGACAACCACACACACACACACACACACACACACACACACACACACACACACACACACACACACACACACACACACACACACACACTCTAACACACACATTCCTGTAGATATATAGGCATCAGTGACAGTGTTGGTCTGTGGGAGGACCATGTACCCATAAGAAGTTAAAGTCTTCCCAGGAAATCAGAAACGTATGTGTGCCGCCACGGTGGTCCTCCACAGAGGATAATTCTGTCACAGGCACAGTCCACAGAGTCTCACAGAGCCAACCGGCTCCTCTATCTCTCACTTCATCCTATCTTTACCTCTCTTATCCTTTCTCTGCCTGTACCTCTGACACATTTTTAAGGGTTCACAAAAATTCTTTATGGCACGGACCCTCACTGTACTCACATTAGGTCACAGAGCACTTTAAGGTAAGATTTTGTCTCAGGTACTAGCCTTAAAGAGAGCCAGACTACATCCTTTTTAATTCCATTTTCCATTTTAGTCTGGAAAACATCCACTGAAAAGCAGCTGAAAACTATCCTTATCAGCAAACTATGGGGAGTAGTTCAGGTGATAACGTGCTTTATTCAGCACCTGCGATTTCAATGAATAGTTTAGGAAAACTTTTACAAAAGCCACAATTTTTTGCTGTTTGAGAATCAGAAGCCAGCCCAGCAAAAGGTGCATTCGTCCAATTGTGTGAAGAAAGAGTTCAGTTGCTGGAACCCAAATTGAGATCATTTTGAGTATATATTATAAGTAATACATTTTTCACAAGCCTTAGTGTGTTCCATCACAGAGGAGATATTGCTTTTTTTGGTGACTTCAATGGAAAGGATAAACATGTTGGAAATTATTTAGCATATTTTATTATTATTTTTTAAATGTATTACCTTCTGAAATAATGAAAATCTCTGGACACTCAAGGTTATTTTATCCTAAAAGATCAACACCCTTGTCTGCTGTTGCGCAGTAAAGTATAAAGCTTTTGTGTAAAGGAAGAAATGTGTAGGATAAAAAGGTCTGGGCTGAAGATGCTGTTGTTGAAGACATGAAAACATGTCTATGAATGTCTAAAAGTTCAAGTGGTAATGATTTTAGTAATTGTAAAATATAGAACAAGGGACAGACAAGAGCCCACTCAAGAAGTCTTGGAGGTCCCCAGACCCCACTCTCAGAACCACTGGCCTGCATCTCTCATCTTTGTCTTCTTCTTTTGCTCTATTTATTTATTTTCTTTCTTTCTCACCCCTATCCCTTCATCTTTCCACAATGCTCTCTTTCTCTTTCACTGTTTGTCTGATCCCTCAATATGCAGACCTGCACACCAGGAAGATAATTCATAACTTGTAAAGTCTGATAACAGCTTGACAAAGGGAGAGTTGGCTGGAGCATGAGGCCTGGGCTTATTTAAGAGCCTATAAATGATGTGGAGGGCGACCTTTCAACTGTGCCGACCTTTGACAGCAGGGCGACGTTTCAGAGATTATCTTCTCTGCTCTGCTCTCTGAAAGACGAGTGGGACTGTGTGTGTGCTTGTGAGAGTAGGTGTGTGTTGAACACAAGTGATTCACAGCTGAGGACACACTCTCAGAGAGACTAGGAGTGCAGTCAGTCATGCTGAGCCCCGCTAAGGAAAGGTGAAGCCTGTTATTTATCAGCGTCGTGAGGTTTCACTGCAGTAAAAATGTGCAGAGATAGAAACCACAGAAGACAAACGGCACCACGATATTTCAAACCTGAGAATAAGAAATGCTATGTGAAGAAAACAGTAAAACACTGAGAGGTTTTAGTTTAGATGTCTGCTGTTTTCTTTTCTTCTAATACTACTGATGTGCTCAACTGTTAAAGGCGTCGTTAACTGATTTATGGCGTGGATAAACTCACACATATCCTGTAGCTGAAGGGAGATTTGGTTTGGGAGGTATGGATTTAGACAGGTATTCCATGTAGCCTAAACTCAGCTTAGTGGAATAATGAGAAGGAAAAAAACAAGGATAGTGCCTCATCATGATAATATTGTTATTACATGTTATTGTTTTCCCATTATTTTTTTGTTTCACTGCACATAGCACGATGACAAAATGGCAAAATGCAAAGTGCCACACCACAATTAGCCAACAGAAAGCCTTTAAAACGTTCTGATTAGGGCAGGTAAATTTAATAAGTTAAGATAATTAAAATGTCCAGAAGTTTTAGAGTTGTGGAGAATGCCTGCCTATAAATCACAGGACCGTAGTCCAGGACTGACATAAAAACTGCCTCTACAGCTCTTCCAATAAAACATGGGGAAATGATTTTATTTAAAAAAATTAAAAATAAATAAATGGCACGAAGATGATTATGTGAAATTTGAATGTAAGTTTTATCAGATATTTATATTCTGTGACTCTTTCAATGGTAAGGATATTAATAACAGATATTAAAATCTGTATAGTTTGAAGTCCTGGTTCTGGAAAATAGCTTCAGCATTATCTCAGGTCTTTAAAAGCATGTTGCAGAATGTTAAAGGAACACTTCAGGTAAGTTTTCAACTGCTAGTTGAACAGAATCAACAAAATAATACAGACAGGCATGACACTTTAGCAAAGATAAAACATTACTGATGTAAATAGTTAAAAAGAACTGGTCCTAAAATTGAACCCTGTGGAACACCATTTGTTAGTGATAAAAATTCTGAATGTAGCTTCCCAGTTTAACAGATTATTGTCTCTCTAATAGGAAATTTCTGAACAAATGACAAGCATTAACATCAAACTCAATATTATACAGCCTCTGCAAGAGGAGGCAGTGGTCTGTAGTATGAAATGCCTTTGATAGATCAACAAAGAGTGCAGTGTTTTTGTTATATAAAGCAGATACAATAATTCAGTCATTTACTACCATAATATCAGCAGTAACAGTACTGTGGCCTACTGTAAAACCAGACTGGAACGGGCTCGAGATAAAAATACCTTCAACTGAATATTCACTAAGGATTCCAGGACTTCTGCTAGACAGTCTGGATATTGGTTGTTAAGTTTGTTCTCGTCACTTTCCTTATGTAGGGGAATAACATGTGCCATTTTCCAGGAGGAGGAGGAAACAGAAACATTGAAAAAATATAAGTAATTTGCTCCCAGAGAATATGGGCCCCGAGCCTAAGAAAAACTACACTTTCTGGGATCGATGGCAAGGAGAGCATCTTTCACTGCATTTGAAGAGACAGGATCTAGGGTAACCAGGGAGCCACAGGGAATACAGTGGGGAGAACAAGTATTTGATACACTGCATATTTTGCAGGTTTTCCCACATACAAAGCATGTAGAGGTTTATAATTTGTATCATAGGTACTCTTCAACTGTGAGTGACGGAATCTGAAACAAAAATCCAGAAAATCACATTGTATTTTTTTAAAGTAATTAATTAGCATTTTATTGCATGACATAAGTATTTGATACATCAGAAAAACAGAACTTAATATTTGGTACAGAAACCTTTGTTTGCAATTACAGAGATCAGACATTTCCTGTAGTTCTTGACCAGGTTTGCACACACTGCAGCAGGGATTTTGGCCCACTCCTCCATACAGATCTTCTCCATATCCTTCAGGTTTCGGGGATGTCGCTGGGCAATACGGACTTTCAGCTCCCTCCAAAGATTTTCTATTGGGTTCAGGTCTGGAGACTCCACTCCAGGACCTTGAGATGCTTCTCACGGAGCCACTCAGTTGCCCTGGCTGTGTGTTTTGGGTCGTTGTCATGCTGGAAGACCCAGCCACGACCCATCTTCAATGCTCTTACTGAGGGAAGAAGCAGATCTCGCGATACATGGCCCCATCCATCCTCCCCTTAATACGGTGCATTCGTCCTGTCCCCTTTGCAGAAAAGCATCCCCAAAGAATGATATTTCCACCTCCATGCTTCATGGTTGAGATGGTGTTCTTGGGGTTGTACTCATCCTCCTTGTTCCTCCAAACACGACGAGTGGAGCTTAGACCAAAAAGCTCTATTTTTGTCTCATCAGACAACATGACCTTCTCCCATTCCTCCTCTGGATCATCCAGATGGTCATTGGCAAACTTCAGACGGGCCTGGACATGTGCTGGCTTGAGCAGGGGGACCTTGCGTACGCTGCAGGATTTTAATCCATGACGGCGTAGTGTGTTACTTATGGTTTTCTTTCAGACTGTGGTCCCAGCTCTCTTCAGATCATTGACCAGGTCCTGCTGTGTAGTTCTGGGCTGATCCCTCACCTTCCTCATGATCATTGATGCCCCACGAGGTGAGATCTTGCATGGAGCCCCAGACCAACGGAGATTGACCGTCATCTTGAACTTTTTCATTTCATCATTTTCTAATAATTGCGCCAACAGCTGTTGCCTTCTCACCAAGCTGCTTGCCTATTGTCCTGTAGCCCATCCCAGCCTTGTGCAGGTCTACAATTTTGTCCCTGATGTCCTTACACAGCTCTCTGGTCTTGGCCATTGTGGAGAGGTTGGAGTCTGTTTGATTGAGTGTGTGGACAGGTTTCTTTTATACAGTGCAGTTAATACAGGTAATGAGTGGAGAACAGGAAGGCTTCTTATAGAAAAACTAACAGGTCTGTGAGAGCCGGAATTCTTACTGGCTGGTAGATGATGAAATACTCATGCAATAAAATGCAAATTCATTATTTAAAAATCATACAATGTGATTTTTTGGACTTTTGTTTTAGATTCCGTCTCTCACAGTTGAAGTGTACCTATGATAAAAATTACAGACCTCTACATGCTTGGTAAGTGGGAAAACCTGCAAAATCGGCAGTGTATCAAATACTTGTTCTCCCCACTGTAGATTCTTATAAATTGGAGAGAGATCGAATCCCCCATCCTCAAAAAGGGGGATAGCTGCAACAAAATGTTTATTAAAAGCAATACTAATCTCTTCATGGTCAGACAGTGAACAGTTCATCTGAGTAGGAACTCAGGAGAAGCCATAATTTTTATAAGAATTGACAGCCTTACAAACATTTCTAGCATTTGAATAAGAGCTGGAGACTAAATCCAGAAAATATTCCGATTTGGCTTTCCTCACCATGGATATGCATTTGTTTCTGAGTTGTCTGAAAGCAGTCCAATGGGAGTTATTTCCAGAGTGGCTAGCACTAGGGTAGGCTAAGGACCAAGCTTTATTTTTTTCAATTAACAAGTCTGATAGATAGATGGTAAACCAGGGGATGGAAGTATTTTTTTACTCTGTGCTGTGTAAAGGGTGCATGTTTGTTTATGACTGAGAGAAAGTTCTGATCTGGTCCAACTCAATATCCAGAATTTCAGACGTCAGATGTATGTCGAGATTATTTTATTTTATTTTATCTTATTATTTTGAAAATTAACACAAATTAAGGATTGCAACCTGTTTAAATGCCCGGTGGCCTGCAGCGATCACTAATTCCAAGATCAAATACACCAGCAGAAACAATTTTCTACCTCCTAGTGGATAGGATGAAATTAATCAGTGTTGAATTCAGAGGGTTTTTAGAATAGCTCTAGTGGGCTCAGTGATCAGAAGTGACAGATTAAGACTGAACTCTTTCAAATAATGAGAGGCATCAGAAGGCCAGTCATTGTTAAAATGACCCATGACTTTGACCTAGAGAGTATATTGGTCAGATCACTTAGGAGGAGTTAGCAAGGGGGCATGTATATACCATTTACTACAATGCAATCATTAGACGTCAAAACTACTTTAAGAGCAACAAGCACGAAACAATTCAGCACAGAAACAGCATGTAGCAAGGAGACAGAAAAACTTTATATAAACCTCCACACCTCCTCCACCCCTATTCTGTCTATTCTGAACAAAGTTTAGTCATTTATTGCCACAACAGAGTCACTAACATTCTTCTTCATCTATGATTCAGAATCACACTGCCTGAGAAACTGATAACATGATCTGATTCATGATGCTGCAGCAAACTTCTGATGTTTAAATCCAATGTCCTGGATTTGAGAATGTGCGGTGTCATAGTTAGGCTAAACTTTCACAGCAGCAGGAGGTGCTCTGAGGTAACATTGAAAAGATTATTAGAGTTAATGTTTCTGCCTTTATGGTACTTATTGTACCTTGAGTGCTAAGAGGGACGTCCAAGAGGCTCACAAACAGTGATAGTATGAGTTTGCAGTTGATAAGAAAGTCCTGGCCAAGCAGTGACACAGTGTAATGACCTTTTGACTGACCAAGCGTGGGAGGGGAGTAGACAGTCAGTCACGCTGAACTGTGTTTGATGCAGTATCAGTATCAGCATATTTCTGGCTAGAAGCCATTTGCCTTCCCTGTTGAGATGTATGCCGTTGTGGACAAATAAGTTTGGTCTGTTCCAGAATACATTAAAATTGTCTACAAAGAGGATTCTTAAAGAGTGACAGTGTCCTTTGAGCCAGATTATTTTAGTGTTTCCGACTGCTGTAGCTTAAGATCGTTAGAGCCAATATGATTTATGACTGTAGATGCAGCAGGATGATTGTGAATGATATTGGGGAGCAGTAAGTTTATGTGAGATACCTGAGCAATATTTAATATTGGTGACTCAATCCAGTGCAGATTTTACAGTGGACTAAAAACTCAACAATAATGTAACACTGACCTAAACTAATGCAGACTTGATGTTAACTGCAATGGATTAATAGTCTGTTAATTAATTTCCATATCAGACAGACATAAATGGAAACCAATGGTTTTTACAAACATGAAACCGTAAATAATACATTGAAATTGTTTTTTTTTAAAAAGAGTTGCCATATAGAGAAAAAAGAAAAAAAGAAGCTCTATTCTACAGTGTAAGGTGAGTTAAGAAGAGCAGAATCCGCTCTCACCATAATAATCTCCTCATTTAAGTGTCTTTACAGGGCCAAAGGAGCAGCTGCAGTTCTTCACTTTTAGACTGCAGAGTACACTCAGAGTGCCAGGATTGCACTCAGCCTCCGTCTCAGCAGACATCTACTGCACCGTTTAATACGACTTCCCGACCAGATTTACTGTGATGGCTTTTGAGGCAAAGAGGTATAATATGACAAAACATGGCCCCATAACCCCGGGATATTCAACAATGTTTAGTGGTGAGACCCATTTAGCTGGAGGATTGGCAAATATATTGCTTTCCTCCCTTCTCATGTACAGAATTTCAATAAAATGGGGCAGTAAATCAGGCTTGAATTCAAACTTGTGACTGCTCTTTTACTATATAGGCCTCTGTATTTGATCTGGGGGTGGTGGTGGGGTGTCTGTGGATTGTCCATTACTGCTTTGTACTGTGTTGTCATTTGCGGTTTTAAGTGAAATAAAGTGTAGATATACCATTAGGAACAAGTGAAGGATACATTTACACTCAACCTATTCTATTGTTTCACAGAGATACAGTAAGTGATACAAAAGGAGATCCAGACGTACGATCATCGATACAAGTCTTGTCTAAAGTGTTTTTTTTCCCATGGTGCCCACCTCTGAGGGGTTATTTTAACATCAAATTACACACACACACAATACAGTGAGTGCTGGGGGACACATTGATGGAATGTGAATGTCAGCGGTCTCTTTATTTACCCTCCATATAAAACACTGAGCAGTAATTAACAGCAGGTATCCTCCCTAGGCAGAGGGTAATTGACTGTTTCAAAGCACCAACACTTCATAACCCAGGGTGGTGTGTGTGTGTGTGTGTGTGTGTGTGTGTGTGTGTGTGTGTGTGTGTGTGTGTGTAAGAGAGAGACAGAAGAGACAGAAACTGTATGTGAGAGAGAAACCGAACGTGCATGTTTTTGTGTGCGCGAGTGTATTAAAATTAACTCCTTTATATTCCACACCTCCCCCACCTCCCCCACCTCTCCTCCCCACCCCTCCCTTCCTCCCAATAAGGATAAGGGTCAGCGGTGGTGGGCTGAGCCACTCAAACGCTCCAGATTTCTTTATGAGCGCATTAACATTCAGGCGTATTCATTATCAGTAAGTGTAGTAAGATGGACCAAGCGGAGACCTTGTGCCACCATCAAAATGTGCACTGTTAATTTTAGTACGTGAGCAGAATGTTTGCAAGTGCTCGAGGGACAGAGGTCTATTTTTTTTAATCAAGTCAACAGGGACAGCTTTGGATCTTTAGCCAGTGACAAAAACTTCCCCATCCACGTATCTGTCCTGCATCAGGATTTTGACAGTTTACAAAGAAAGGTGTTTTTTTCACAATTCTTTTTTATTGCTGTTCTCATTTCCAACTGACTAAAACCCCAAATGACATAGCCAATGATTTTTCTTCTTGAATGCTGTCTGTGCAGAGTTTGACTCTAGAAGGATGTTTTCACATTCATCTGCTGAAAGTGGAAAGTTTCTCTGTGCTCACTGAACATCTGATTTTAAGGGGCGGGGCCTACCAGCATGATTTGTGACATCACAAAAATTGTTAGGAAGTCAGTCCTGGTCCAGTATGCAACTTGTACAGTGTGATGTAGAAACTTGAAGCCACCAGTGCACATCTACTGGGAATGGACTTAACAGTGAAGTAGGAGACATCTTGTGTCCAGCAGCACAACTTTAGAAATGAACATTTTCATATTCTTTATAAGGAGTGAATTACTTTTTAAGGGTTTTAATGTGGTTTTCTTTGTGGAAAAAACAGATCAGACACAAATTATTGTTCCAAGCAGACAACTTGTATATGCGTCTTAATACATGTCTGTAGGGGATCCTGAAGAGAAGCTAATTTTAAATTAAGACCCTCACACAAGTAGCTGTGGACATTTTCTGCCTTAATTCTGGTGAAAACAAGTAGCAGCCACCACAGCTGAAGATGGGAAAACAAAAGGCTGCAATGTTTTTGCATATTAGCCACCAAGGTGACCCTCTCCTTTACAGCGATGAGGTGGAAGCCAACCTATTGAATGCAAATTAAACCTGCATGTTACAAGGAGCAAGGGTTAATAAGAGAAGTTCGCTAATATTATGAAGCCTAGGGCTGTTGTTATCATATGACAAGGTTCAAACTAGCCACACAAGCACTCAATACTGCCACTCATGCTGTGCAAGCCAAACACTGTGCACTGCGTTGCTCAGTTTACACAATGAAATGTCACTGAATTAAAATAGCCCAACTGTTTACTTCTGTACTCTTTTAGGCACAGGTGAGTTTTCAAGTTAATTACACAGCTATTAGCTATTTTAGCTGTTTTTAAATGTACATGTTGATAAATCTGGAAAATTACAAAAATATACACGTTAGAGTGACTTATTTAATGGATGAGTGCGCGGGTGAATGAGAACTGTAAAGCGCTTTGTGCTACTAAAGTGAATAGCCCCATGAGTGCAGTTCATCTATTGGGGTTGGTATTTATTCTTGAACAGCCTTGTAACAGGGTTTACACACAGCATACAGGCATGAAAGTAGTATCTAATCTCACTTTCAGCAAGAAAGTGAAGTGTATTATCACTACACTATCATATCAGAGTTTTCTGGCTAATTAACTTGCTGATCTTGTAAAATAATGAAAATCATAGTTGTAAATTAATCAAATTTTTTTTTTTACAGTTGATTTACAGCAAACAAGACGAAACTGGGGCGCCCAGTTAGCTCAGTGGGTAGAGCTGGCGACCCATGTACCAAGGCTCAGTCCTTGCTGCAGCGGCCCAGGGATGGAATCCGACCTGCGGCCCTTTGCTGCGTGTCATCCCCTCTCTCTGCCCCCCCCTGTCTCTATAATAAAGGCAATAAAAGCCCCCAAAAAATATATATAAAAAAAAACAAACAAGATAAAACAAATTCAGACTAAATCATTTAAAACAATCAGTTAAGAAAAAGCCACAAGGTAAAAATGTGTTTTAAGACGAGATTTAAAAGAGGATATATACAAAAAAAGTGTTTCAATGCACATGCATTTTTGTTTTTATATTTCAGCCTAAATGTTTTTGTCTCAGCCCAGTGTCTGATTGGTCCAGGAGAACTGTAATTTACAGTCACTCTATTTATTCATCCAACCTGCTACACCATCCTGTAACCTGATCCAATGACAACCACGATCATGTCTTTCTGTACGGCTTAGCTCAGAGTGTTTCCTTTACCAAAACTCTGTAATACCGTGTTGTTCTTCCAGCCCAGTTCAAAAATGTGTTGTTGGTTCATTACAGTACATGAGACATGTACATACAGCGTGTAGCAGTCAGACTAATGATAAGTCAAGTATCTGTGGTCAGCTGCTTCACGCTCACAAAGGGCCATATGTTTACTCCATCATCCTCACAGGGGACATAAAGTTAATGAGAGGCTTGTGTTAGCATGTGTTAATTACAGTCTATGTTTGCTAATTGATTTTTGTTAATTGGGTTGGGGGGGGTAATTGTTATCTCTTAATTTATGTTAATAAGTGTTAACAGATTCTAACCAGTTGTGTCCCAACTCTAATTGCCCCAACAACAGCAGCAGCAGTAGAAACAACATGGTGTCGACCAAAGGTGCCTCCACAATTAGAGCTCCTCGGAGACATGCAACCCCGATTGGCCATGACGCTAATTATTGTTAATTGGCATGTTAACAGTTACAGGCTTTTTAAACTGACAACAGTGCTTGGCCTTTGCTGTTTATTTGTCTGGCTGTTTGCTGTGAAATGCATGACATACTGTGAATACATGACTCCAGTTAACCAAATGTAACACATAGTGCTTTGTTGTGTTAATAAAATTGTCGTTGCCTATAAAAAAAGAGCCGGCTGTTTGTAGGGTTTGCTGTGCCAAGTTATGTTGCTCTGGTCAGCGAGGCAGTAGAGGGCTAGCTGGACTGTCTGTGTTGATCAAAATGCACTCATGAAGGGAGGGACTTATCAGGGTTAGAACCAAATTCACTGCTAAATGATAACACAGTACTGTAACGTCTTTTATTTAGTTTATTAGGAAACAACTGGTACAACAGACCACTTCATAAAGCTATTAAATGTCAAGTAAATTCAAATGTATTATTTTTGATGATGCATTTCAACACTGCTTACATAACTGAATGTAAAATAAAGTATTTAAACTACAGTATAATGACATAAATATATAAACTTCTAGTGGAATAATCAACCCACAGATACACAATGACAATCCAACAACAACAAATAAGTGGTGTGCCAGTCGAACAAGATGTAGAAATGTAATGTGAACAGGCAATGATATAAGCAAAAAACCCTTGCACACTTCTTCACTGTTTAGGCTCTTACAACTTTGCAAAAAAAACCCACTTAAATGTAATAAGAAAGGAATCTATAAGTTGAAAGGGGTCAAACATTTAAACCTGCACTACTGTAGTAGTACCAGAAGAAGGCTTTTGTAATGGAACAACAGATACAGTAACACCCCTCATTAGAAAATATGTTTTGGTGGTTTAGTTTTCAGTTCTTCGTCTTTTGGGAAGACGGAGCCTCTCTGTGTTGAGGAACTGTTCAATTTTGGAGATCTGGGCTCTGAAGGATGACTGTTGGTCCTCCCTCTCCTGGGAGCATGAGGGTTCCCTGTCTGACTCTGAACTCAGACCTGTAGCTGAGGTAGGAGCTCTGCTACACCTGGTTTAAGAAGAAACTAACATTAGCTAGTTTTAGTCAACAATCATAATACTCTGACTAATACCACCTTTAAATTCTGTTAAAATATTGAGTTAAACATAACATTAGGACTGCCTGTGCTGTTATTCACTCCCACTGCTCTGGATTTTAGCTTTATGGGCAACTGCAATAACAAGTAGAACATCTATTCTGGTTAAAAGGATGGGGGTCTTTGTTATTTGGGGGTAAATATACTTACCCTGGGGTGGTCTGCCATGGCAGGCTGCTGACTGGGAGGGACAATGTGGAGAATGGAAAAGAACTGATGGACACCTGTATAAAAATGACACCAAGACGTACAAATAATAGAAGTTACATTTAGCCTTTAAATAAAAGGCAGTTAAAGGATTCATTCTTTCTCAATCCTCAGTGCCTCCTGAGGAAACTGAAAACTTGGAGTGAAAGGAACATTAACCGATAAACAAATGCAGGGAGAGACAATAGCCAGTGGCAATTGATATGTAACAGTATCCAGCCCAGAGAAAGTAGCCAGGCCCAGACTGAACTCTGTGTGACGTTCCCAGAGTTCAGAGTCTGCAGAAAATAGACCCTCACTACAATTTGTTTCACTATCACAGCAGTTTTTTTTCTCATACTCTTAAGCACGTTGCACTCTATCTCCCTCAATTGCCAACACCTGGATCTTATAAAACACAGAGTGACAGTTTGTGGTGATGGTGACAAAAGAGAGCATGAGAGTGTGTGAGAGTGAAAAAGTGAAACAGAGAAGGAAAAAGAAAGAACTAGCAAGAGGATGGAGAAAGTGAGTGAGTGAGGGACGGATGATGAAGTGAGAGAGGAAGAGAGAGAGAGAGGAGATGGATAAAGACTGAGTACGTGAGAGAGGAGAGGTACCCAAGCATCATTAGGTAGATTTTCTTCCACAGGTCGTTCATTCTCTGTCTGTCTGGCTGTCTACTGGACGTCTATGAGTTCAGCATACATCAGCTACGTCCTTTCACTCAACACCTGACTTAACATTTGTCAAAGTTTTATACATCTAAAATCTTTCTCAGATATTCTGCACATTCTGTTAAATGTGTTGGCCTGAGCGGATATTTGCATGCTCTCACTTTCTGAGCTTTTTGGACCACAAAAATGTTTAAAAAGCACTATAATGTCTAGTTCTTACGGGGACATGTCAGGTTGATATAACAGACATATTCATTAAGCTCTAGCACAGATTTCCCCTGGGGTCCACTCACACACGTTTTACAAAACGATGAAGCTCAGAATCTGTGGAACACAAACGACCTCAAACCAATTTATTTGATAGAGAAAATATTTTATAAGGGTCAATTTAACTTCCTCTGAGGCGGCTCATATGTTTCCATGGGAACATCACACTTTGGTCCTTTCCTGCTGTTCAGCATCAAGTTGTAATGCAGAGCTATGTTGTGGCTTTACTGTGATGAAATATACTTGGACATGAGCTTTAACAGTTCAAATTAAATTTTCCACATAGCTGTAAGTTGAGATCATACAGTGAGGAATCATTAATACATCATATGAGCTACAGAGGCATGTAAATCATCAGTGCTGTTTTACCTCTGTGACCTGTAACACTGAGCTCAGGTTGGTGGTTTATAGAGTCTGGAGCTTAATATCATTTTTGACTATTAATTTGTGAGTATGTCACAAAAGAGCAGCTTCTAACTTCATAACAGGTTCTGTAACTGACCTTGTCTGCCGTTGCTGTCTCTCCCATTGCCTTCCACTCTCCGTGCTGGTGTCTCCTCAAGGAAGCTGCAGTCCCAGAGACACTGGAGGCATTCAACAGATCCGACGCCTTGGTAATCACCAAGGGGACTAGGAAGAATGAGGTGAGATGGCAAGAACAGCAAGAAGGTAAGAATGAATGATTATTAGAGATGATATGAACTACAGATGCACACTGAGTTCACTATGTCAGAGGTTACCAGTGTAGCACTATTGTGTTCCACAATGGCATTATGCTTTGAACGAAATGGATCATATAAATGCAACCATCACCTTTGCTGTGCTTGCTATTGAGGAACATGGGTACCGTGCTGGGAGGATGTGTGAGGAGTCCACCAGAATCAGACAGTGGAGGTCCCTGAAATGGAAACAGAATTTAGACCTGGATTTTGTTTTCATTCTTAAAGGTTCTGATCACATTTTACAGACCAATGTCATTGCTGAGATCTGGGGGTGCAGTGATACCTGTAGACAGAGCTTTAGAATCTAGTCAAGTAGGATAAACAACATGAGCAATTAACCCTTCCTAAGTCCCGCCCTTTTGGAACCACCTTAAGATGCGAATATATATATATATGCACCTTTCATCTTTTAACCATCTTTAAATGTGGTTGTCTTTTCTACATAGACGAGTCTAGCACATAGCATATCTAAGTACAGGAAAGGAGAAAGCTGACCAAGGTTCTGACTGAGGCTTTCTCAACTGTTAAAGGAGCGGAAAGATCAGAGGTGACCCCCAAAAAAAGTACTGTAAAATCGAATGGATGTTTATATCCGACATGTTGGGTGATAACTTTAACGTTCTTTGACCTTTATTCTTGCTTTAAAAGTACTTACTTAAAACCTCTGTATACTTTACTATCAAGCTGTGTAAAGCTGTATCCCCAAATGTCTGCAAAGCAGTTAATGAGTATAATGTTATTATAACCAACACAGATTTACCTTTAAGGCTCTCTTGAAGGCTACTAAATGGTGCTAAAAGCTTGCATTTTTGAATTGTAATACCTGAACAAACTGATGCAGGCCGGAGACATCGGACTTGGTGGTTGAGCTTTCTGTTTTTCTGCGGGCACTGACCCAGTCAAACGATGACCTGTACATCTTATTGCTGGGGAGAGATGACTCATTAATGTAATCCAGCAGCATTTCTTTTGCTGGAGACTGCCCAGAGCATTTTACACTGGCGATCTCTGGCGATGCATCATTCTCATGACTCGGGTGAACAGACAGCGTCAAATCAGATTTACTTTTAGTCGTCTCTGTATCTCCTGCGCCGTTTATTTGGTCATTTTTCACATTGTCTATTGTGATATCAGCACAGGCATTTTCCACAGGTTCCTGCCAGGCATTGTTTTCACATGTGTCTACATTTGACTGACGTTCCATCTTTTTATATGCACTACAGTCACCGTCCTCATTATCAGTTGGAGTCCTCGGCTCTCCACGCTCCTGCTCTGAGATCTCCTGACTTGTTGGTCTCATTAACTCTTCACTCACATATGTATCACCCGTTTCATCTGCTTGCTTCATGTTGCTGATAATGCCAGAAGGATTACTCGGTTGTGTCTCTGGTGTCTCTAACTCTTGGATACTGACATCATTATCAGACTGAGCAGCAATATTTGTCTGTGAGCAGCAAATATTTGAATGAGGTTCAGAGACTTCAGTGGGGATGCTGGCTGCTGATTTGTCGGCTGGCTTCTCTTCTGTGATTTTCTCAAAAACTTGATGAAGTGAGTGAGTAGGTAACTCAGTGTCTTGAGCACAGGTTTGGACCTCATGGTGGCAGAGGCGTTGCTTCTCTTGAATGATAGAGTTTGGCCCATGACTGACACTTTGGTGCTCATCAGAACAAAAGGTATGTACTTCTCTTCGAATCTCAGATCCTTCATCTACATGGCTGGAGTCAGCATCCTTCTCACTGACTTTGTGTGAGCAGTCTGAAGGCTCACAGGCAGCCAGAGGTGGCTCAGTGTCCATGAAGTCAATGACCTGCTGTGTGTCGCACTTCCCAGTAGTCGTATCAGTCGTCGTCTGGGTCGGTATCTGAGTTTCTGGTCCTGTCTTTCCTCTTTCCTCCATTCCAACTGTCCCTTCTCCCTCTGCTCTATCTTTTGTTTCTGTTTCAGGCTGTTTGGTGTCCCGTACGTCCTCTGTTGACCGCTGGCTATCCTCTCGTCTGTCTGCTCTATCTGTTGTTTGGGTCATGAGTGTTCCTCTCTTTTCTCCAGCACTTCCTCCCTCCATCACATCTTCTCCTTCGACTTCTTCTCTATTCCACTGCTGCTCCTCATTTCTTTCCTCCTCTTCTTGGTTGTTTTTTCCTCGTTTCACATCATCTTTCCATCCCTGTTCCTTCTCCGTTGATGTTGATGTGTGGCTCACACAGCTACCTTTGCTCATCAGCAGATCATCATCAGACACAGAGGAAGCAGTCTGGATTAAATCTGAAACTACACCAGGATCACTCTCACTAGTGTTAGAGTTATTTATGTATTTATTTAATATGTTGCTGTCACTGCCGTCAGAGACATTACGGAGTATGAAATGGTTATTGTTGGTAAGTGGGTAGGTAAATGTTTTTGAGGGGTTTAGGGGCTGTTGGAACTGAGATTGTTGATGGTGGTTTGGCGTGTCTTGTCCTGAAAACAACACAGCGTACATATTCTGAGATAGTCTGAGTTGCTCAAATTGTACTGGTCATTAAATGCCATAGCTTCATAAATAAAAGTAAAATAATGTAAAAATGTGTCTTGTAGTCTGTCCATAGGTTACTTGTGTGTTCTGAGTAAAACGCTATGCTAAATGAAAAATAGGACATGTAATAAAATATGTTTATCTTCTGTATGTTTATATTTAGCTGGCTGACCTCCAGTTTCTCCAGTAGTAATTAGCCTAGTCACAGCTCCTGTCTCCTCCAGACAGTCTGGGTTTTTGGTCTGAGTGAAGGCCAAGTACTTCAGACCGCCAATGCTAGGTGACTCAGAGCTGGAGATGGGTTCATTAAGAGTTTCCTCTGCTCCTATTTCCTCCATTAAAGCGGGGAAGAGCTGGGTAGACACACTGTGGCTCTGACTGCTGTCTCTAATCTGTTGAGAGAAAAAATTAACATGCTTAGGATGCACAATTGCTTTTATTTCACCTTCACTCACACTGTAGTGCATGGATGGTGAATCACACTGGGCTGAGCTAGCTGTAGGAAGTGAAGGGAGTTTTCTCTGCCATTGCAACCTTTTACTTTGTTACCGATGTTTTTTATTTGCCGTTTCTATAATAGACTACACATGTTGGATGTCACTTTGTCCGGCTACATTTGCTTTTTTTTTTTTATACCAATTATTTCATTTCTAGATTAGTAAGATTACTGAGCAGGTGCTTCTTGTAGGAGTAGAAGGCAGATGGGACCTACATCTGCTTAGGGCCTACTGAACGTTAACATTTATCTTTAAATTAAAATAATAATAATAAAGCGAGGTTCAATAGGCCACAATTGAGGCACCACCTTTTCTTAATCTTAGCCAGGAAAAAACATAGGGCTACGTTCACACTGCAGGCATAAGAGACCCAAATTCAGTTTAGCTCATACCTGACTCCGATCGGTGCACTAAGGCTGGCAGTGTGGATGTAGCCAAAGCCCTGGGTGTTTTATATACAGTAGGCCACTGTACATGTGTCTCTGTCTGTGTCTGTACCTCCAAATCATATATATGCTGATCCTGCACTTTGGCCTGTGAGGACAGTTCAGTGTGTTTCTGATGAAGTTCATCATAGGCCTCTTTCACAGCTTGAACATCCAGCTGCTCACTCTTGATGCAATCTTGAAGCATTGCCTTCTGTTTAGTACACACATACAGAGAAGACAATATTTTCACTACTATTTTCAGCTTTACAATCTAACCTGACAAATGCTTTTGTTTTATAAAAATGTCACCATAACACTGCACTCTCTCACACTACAGTTTTTCTTCTACCTCTTTGTCCCAGTTGGTCTTGAAAGCAGCGTAGCTCTCCATCAGTAGGGCCACCTTGTCTTCCGCTGCCCTACTTTTCTTTCGCATCACCTCATGTTCCTGCTTAAGGGCCTGCAGTAAAATTAATCACCCATAGGATTTTTAATGCAATACTAAATTTTTATGTGTTTATTTAACGTGAACAGAAGGTCTTAAACAGGACAGGGAGAGAGAGGGCTTCTTGCTAATACAAATCAGTTGGCTTGTGTCATTTTAATAATGATTTTAATAAATTAATGAATAGGTGAATTAAAAGTGAGAAGGGGGTACAGAGAGAAGAAAAGAGAATAATAAACTGTAAAGCCATAAATGGAGAATAAACATACTATCATTCAGTTGCAGAGGGGACCGTATTCACTAATGTAAATGCTGTGATATACAACACCACATCCATCACATTTATGAGAAGAAACAATGGTCGTCATTTATTTCTGTCCTTGTGTAAATTTACTCCATAATCATTTAAATAGACCCTGGAAAATTCCTGATCTGTGTGGGATGTGTGTGTTGGTGGTGCAGTTTGAGCTGGAGAAATAAACCCCATTCTCAGATCCATTCTGATGTACATTTGCATCAGTTAAAGCATAAATGGTTGAATATGTGCATCCAGGAAAGAAGAAAAAGAGGGGAAGTCAAAAAGACCAACAAAGGTGACACCACAAAATTTAGCAAATTTCCCAAGAAGCTGTTATTTTAGCAATTGTTCTTTATCTTCATAATTCTCCTGTTTTATTCCCATCATACTAACTAATATTTATTTGCCCTTGAATTATAACCATCTAAACCTGAAATCATATTATTTCCAGTTTTAATCTGGATGTTTACACAATGGGGTGTTTTCCACGTGTCCTTTAGCTTTATCTGCCTTAAAAACACACTAAAAGATTATTCATAAATTATGTGTCTAAATTCCACATGAACTGGGAGGAGGGATTTTAGCATAATAGAATAATACTTTTCTGTCATTTTAGACAGTTGCATTACCTTTTTGCCTCTTCTTCATTATTGTTTTGTAAAAAGTTACAATTCTGCTTTATCATTTTTGATAAAATTACTTTTGACAGTAAATAGTGTGATGTACAAGGTCTGGTTTAACACTCCATGACTTTTCATGATTTAGTAAGAGTTTCACTATAGGTTATATTTCTATTCTTTTTGTTTTCGTTTGAGGTCCTTTTGAAATGTAATCTTAATTTATCTTAATTAAGTTAAAATCAAAATCTCAATTAAATTAAAATGTATTCTAAACTAACACATCAATCAAGACAGGACATCATGGTATACATCTGGGCTCAGTTGGTAAGAAACAAGAATTCAAATTTAGGGCAATTTAGGGCAAAAATGAGAGCAAGAATGTGCTAATGTACAGTATGTGCATACAATATGAAGAGTTATATCCATAAACCAGCAAAGGATGAAAGACTCTGACCTGGTACTGCTCTCTTTGTGTCTGCAGCTCCAGCTCTACTCTGCTTACTGTCTGTGTCTGACTCAACAGCAATTGCTGGGTATGCTGCAGAGACCTCATCACCTCCTATACAAAGATACATCCATACATACATGCCAAGCTTTATTTTTGGCCTATTTGCAATTTTAAATTTGCAAAAGTGACACATAGATTCTTCCAATGGAAGTAAAGACAACAAAGCATCCTCTGAAACAACCACATTCCTAAACTATCAGTGGAGATAGAGCATCAAGGTTACGGTAGTAATCACATGATTTCCTTCCTATTTTCTAGTTTCTCACCAGCTTTTCTGCTCTTAAAGCTACATTTTCCTCCCCGAGTTTCTTGCTCATTTCAGTTTCCTAAAGAATGTTAAAGAAATACAGAAAAATAATGCATTATTATGTGATTGAGATCCGCATTGACTCGTTTTGGGGCTAGCTAACAATTGTCATTTACCAGGTTCAGTTTCAAGTGCAGCTGCTGTATACGCTGCTCTCTGCCTGTAGGACTGTGGGTCTTATCATGTCTAACTGATGACATTTTGGCCTTGATCAGCTTGATACTGACTTCCTCCAGCTCCTGAGAAAGAACCATACATTCATCATCATTCGTCATTTCATCAGTACAAAATTACTCAAGTTGATTACGTCTGTGTAAATACTTACAATACTTTAGATATTATTTATTGGGTAAACCATAGAAATGTATTTATTTATTTATTTTTATTTATTTATTAACAAGTTCACAATGCCAACAGGTGCAAACCTCAGGTATTTTGTGTGATCCACTTAGATATATTAAGTAAAATGTGACGACATCTTGCCTCAAATCATTCCAAATGTTGAAGCACGTTTCCACAAACCTTCTTCAGTGAAACGATAGTTTCTTCTTGTTTTTCATTGGCAGAGATCAGTTTCTTATTTATTTTCATGGCCTCATCAACTGTGAGAAATGCACACGGTAAGACACCATTACACAGAATACTCAGCAAATAACATTAACAAAATAGAACTTCTATTCTGTGGTTTAACAGCATATATGTCATACTCACATTTGTCCTGACAACAACAGCAAGCTAATGCACTTCAACAGCATATACAGTACTGCATATGTTACTGTAGGCCTCCAGAAGCGCTGCTATCTACTATTGTCAACATTCATGACATGACATATACACTATGTAAACATAATATATTAAAACTGTCTCCCTTTTCAAGGAACATGTTGCTCCTCTATACTGTTTAAAAACATTATTCATTTAATATTAGACTGAACCATATGATGAGTAAGACACATAACTTGAAAGTTGGGATTTGGCACTACACCTTCTAAAGCTTACCATTAATATTGATAAAATCATCCACTCCAAGGTCCTCTCAGAACACACAGCAGCAGAAAATAATGCCTTTTTCCTCTATTGTCAGGTAAGCTACATTGGACATGAGGTTAATAGAAGTGGATGGCTGAAGAGCAGCAAAATGTCTCATTTAACAGCAGGATGCAGGATATTTGTTGTTAACAGCATGGACCAATCAAACCTGTCTTGCTGGTATTAATGTTATGGGAATGTTTTATTGGCTCATATAAAGCCCTGTGGTAGCAACACTAAACTTTGTTGCAGATCTCTTTATCAAAATACCCCAGAGGAGCATTTAAAGGGACATGACAGTGACCATTGCTCATTACCCAGATCTTGACCCCAAAACAATATCTTTGGGATGAAGTGAAACTGGATATTTGTAGGAAATAATGTGCTGCTGAAAATTCTGAAAGAGCTGAGTCATACCACTGTATCAAGTCAGCACGGACCAACATCCCTGTGAATTGTTTCCAGCACCTTGTTACATTCATACCCTAAAGAATTCAGGCTGTTCTGGAACAAAACAGGGCCCCTTCTGCTAAGTTCTAATAAATCGAACAGTGTATACTTTTTTTTTAGGCAAAGTACCTCCATAACACACACTGTATGTATGTAATGTACTATATGTATCCTGATCTGTATAGAATGATGTGTCTATCTTCAGGCAAATTATGTCTTTGCAGCACAGTTTTTAATTTGCAAACCTACAGACGTTAACAAAGGAATAACAGCTACGTATATATTTGTCTTTCTGTGTATGGATCCTCCTATCCACCTACGCATTACCATTCTGCTCTAGTTTCTCGTGGGCCTGCTTGACCATGGCACACTGCCTTGACAGAGCACTGAAACGTTTCTCAACCTCCCCCAGCTGGTTCAAGTGGCTGTCCTTTGACCTGCTCTGCAACGCTAGTTTCTGTTCCTGTGGAAGAGGTATAGTTAAAACAAACAAAGAAATGAGCGCCCTCTACAGAGAGAGAAATCCAAGACAAAACGTTGCCATAGCACTGGACGCTGTTTAACTCACATATCTGTGGAAGTACAGAGCAGAAACACTACAACACTACAAGCTTAGCTCCAGAAATGACTGAATGAATATATAGAGGAATGAAGATGAACTGTAAAACGTTTATTTTTGATAAAGCAGTTCAACCTTTTGGGAACTACATGTATTCACTTTGGTGTCATGTTGGTTTTTGTGTAGATTAAACAAACGTGATGTAACATGTAAATTAGCAAGCACTAGAGGTTCTGGTAGGCCATATTTGTTCTAACTTTAGACAGAGTCAAGTTAGCTTCAGTCTTTCTGTCAAGCTAAGCTAATTGGCTGTCAGCTCTAAGTCTGTACTCATTTTGTCAGACACAGAATACTACAGGGAGAAACAGCTGTCAAGTGATTCAGAGGATCATGGTTTAACACAGCTAGGGCCTTCTCTTTCTGCGGGATGAAGGAATCAACTCGGCGCATGCCTCAGAGCACTTTATCGCTCTTCAAACTGCCATTACAGTTTGATTGTCTGTATCAAGCTGAGCAAATTCTTTTCCTCTCTTTCATTTTCCCACTCACTCCCTTCACTCTCATTCTGACTCCCTCCTATCCCTCTCTTCAGTACACCAGCTCGCTTTGACTCCCTCTCACGCTGCTGAGCCACTGTTATGTGAAGAAGGTTAAACCGAGCGAGGCTCAGTTATAAAATATTTTAATAGAGATATTTTCTCTGCTGTGCTGGCAGTTCAAAGTGTCACACACTCCCTATCCGTTACTCCTGATGAGCTCTTCCCTCCAAACCCATCTCTCCTTAGCACCATTCCCTCATCCTCCTCTTTTAATTTTTCTCACTCCCACCCATCCTCTGTCAACAATTTGTACAAGTGGAAAATCCTTCCTTACCAGCTCGTTTGACTTCTTCTCCAAGTTGTACTTCAGCAGCTGCAAAACAGCAGTAAAAGAAAATCAACAAGACTCTGATGAGCAGGCCATTGTGAGTTACTGTGTGTGAATTTTAGGTTTTCCACCTTTCTTCCCAAGATCCAAAAAATGTAAACAATCAGAAGTTGCAATCAATGAAGATTTTCCGCACATTAACCCAGTATACCACATAATGCCCCATAGTTATACAACACAGCAGAACTGCCACTGAATTAAAGTGAGGCTGATTTGTTTGTCTGTTTCTAAGGTCAAGAATTAACTTTGAATCTCATCTTTTAAGCCAACATGAATTAAAGGTCCTTTAAGTTTTTTTTTTTTAACTTGGCAAATTCTGTCTAATGAAGAAGATTGTTTAATATGATTGAAAGCTCAACACAATTGTTTCACCATTGTTAACCTTTAGTAATATGGCAAACTGTAGACGATATCAGTTCAATTAAATATATAATTGATTATAATCTTTATGCAAATATTTTACATATTTAATAAAATGTGCTCCCTATTAATACAGGCTGCAACTAATCTGTTGATTTTTTTTTTTAAATTAAATTAATAAACTCATTATTTGGCCTATTGAATAGTGCTAAATGTCTGAGTGGAATCCTAAAATGTCATGCTTTGTGCAAACAGCCCATACATGATTTTCCAATGATTCAAAACAGAAAATTATTGAATCTTCACATACAAGAAAAGAGCTGTTTTTTATTTTTATTAAATGATTTAAACAATTAATTGAATATGAACATTGGTGCAGATTAATTTTCTGTAAGAGCTTTGTGATTATATTTTGTCACAAAGTTGTTTGTCAAGTGTGCACTGAAACCTTTACATGATAGGCCTCCCTGGATGTAATCAGATTTTGGGGATCATTTATTATCCAACCAGCACTTCATTAACCAGTATCAGTGGGGTTCTTATTCTCCAGACCACCAGGGGGGTCACCAGATAGCTTTTAAGGTGTATCAAGTTGATTTATGGTTTAGGGGGGAAAATAAATGTCCCTTTTTTTTTTTTTTTGTCAAATTGTTTGTTTTGTTTTTCTTCTTCATAAAATACTGAATCACCTCTTCTAATGATTAAATAAAATAAAGCAACAAAAAAGTAATATTCCTATGGATATTCATAAAAGAACTGCTGTGATGAATTATTTAGATTTAATTATGTATTAATTGAACCGCACTGTTCCAATGGAGCTCAAATTTGTAATTTAGCAGATCGTCAAGGTACGGCAATTAAATCACTTCAGTCCCAACTGCCACTGATGTGAAAATGTGTAAATTAAAGGAATCCACCAGACCGTGTCCCAAGAATGAACACAACTGGGCCTCGCTTTAGCAAAACACGGCAGTCAGTGTCTGCCAGATAGAATATCAAAAGCAGTCTCTATTGTCTCTGTAACACGGCTGGGGTGTTAAAGTGCAGTGGACCGTGGGGATGGCCGTATATCACCTCTGTGGTGTCAAGCTTGAAGACGAACACTCTGGGAGTCAGACTGAATCAGGCCTATGTACCAACACCCTACGCCCTTGACTCTGGTCAGACATTAGCTTTCTTTATTTACCTATCTCTTTGGACAGTTTAATAGTCAAATGTCTTTTTCTGAGTTGAAAGAAAGAAAAAAGAAAGAAAGAAAGAAAGAAAGAAAGAACGGTGATGGGATGAGTGGGAGTGCTGGTGTGTGTGTGAGAAAGACAGATGAAGAGAAGAGGCTGTGAGTGTTGCACATCTCAGTACCTGTAGCGACTTCAGCTCTTCTTTCAGGTTTTTAATCTCCTTCTCTTTTAACTCAGCACTGACCTGGTATTTCCCCTAAAATGTTAGATTATTATCGTGGGTGTCAAAAAAGCAATAAATACCAAAGCACAGCACAAAAGAATCCACTCCAAGGGCCAAGATTGTGCAACTGAGATGAGTGAATTTACTACTCCACTAAAAACATTAATTGAATAAAATGCTCAGAGTATCACGTTGATGTTCTTTGGAATACACTCTTCATACCTTCTCCTCCTCAATGTTTCTTATTTTGGCCTGAAACTTGAGATAGGAAAAGAAAAGGTTTTAATGCACTGTTAAAAGTCTTTGTTTAGATATAAAAACTGTAACCATACAGTAAAAACATACCTGCTTCTTAACATTGATGAGTGACTCTGTGTGTTGGTTTGCCACTGTTTCAGTTTGATGTTGTAGTGTTCCCTGTCATACAGGAAAAGACAAAATCAATCAAAACAAAAATATAAAATTTAACAAATAAATTAATATATAAGTACCCATGATATTTTGCCAAAATCTAAATATTGAAGATGTTGTAAAGCCAGCTAGGCTCGGCCGTACCTTCTCCCACTCCAGCTCCTGTTTCTCCAACACCAGTTTACTGATCTGATCCTCAAAGCGTGTCTCTGCATCCTGAACCATGGAAAGGCATCATTTACACAAAAGCTGATGATCAACCATCCTGCCTAAGACTAATCATACATACTGAGTAAGAAGTAAGTTCTTTGTTCTGTGGGCAAATAACTCTCTGGAGTTGAGCCAGACACTCCAAACTGCAGTAAGTTTCTCTGGTTCATTCCTCCGTATCTTTTGCAGATGCACACAGAGAAAGAGGAACATTAGAAGGGAGGTGATATTTGTGGAAAGCCATCCCTATCCTCCCTCTTCCCCCGTAGAAGGCAGGTAAAAGTCAATTGCTCTCTATATCCATGGGACTTTTTTATGTGCACGTGGGAGCTGGTTAACTCACTGAGTTTATTTTATAAGTTCCTATTAAACTATGCTACCAGCGTGGCACTGCACTTAAAATAAAGGAGTGCACAGGAGATAAAGCTGTTATTTTTCACTTGTGTGAGTGCATATGTGTTTAAAAAGACACTAGAAAGCTTTATTAAACCTGGTAATCCATGTAAATCACAATAGGCAGATTAACTTAGAGCTGAGGGTACTAAAACATTTTAATTTATATTTTGCTAAACAATATCTCATAATATATGATTTTACTTAATTGAAAATTCATGACTGTTAACATTATATATTTGCCATGGCTTTTCATCTCTTTATTGTTTTATTGCTGTCCTGAATGGATGGTTTTTACTGTGCGTTAAAAAAAGAGAAAAAAAGTATCTGGGCATAAAAAAGTGATTATTATTATTATTTATTAGCTTAGTCGGAAGAAGTTAAGACATAGTTTAGCCTTTAGCTATTGTGATAAGTCACAATGTGTCCTCATATGCACTCACCTTTACAAACATATTTTTCTACATGTAATGCTTTCCCATTTAGTTTTAAGTCCAGCAGTATACCACATTCTGAACAACTAAAGCAGTGGGTTGTACTGTATTAAAAAACAAAAACAAACCCATTGGAATTTGACCTGCTCAGGAATGTCCGGCACCATCATGACATCCTCTCGCTTCTCAACCTCTCCACCCCACGAACGACATAGCTACAAAGTGCTACTTTGATAGCAGCAGCGCCTGAGGAGGATCAGACTGATATTCCATCTGATGTTTGTGTCCCAGTTAACATGACAATCACAATAAAAACGAAATGGCAACAAATGACCGACATCCCATTTTTGCTCCCCTAACCTTTAAGCACACTCAGAATGTGTTGTCAGGTTGAAAGTACTTGCTGGAGGGTAGAAAGCATGATTCTTTTTTGTTACTTTTACAAACAAATCTCCTTTCTACTTATTGGTCAGGGGCCAAATGGCTTCTGTGACCTCCATCTTGACGCAATGTGCATCGCATCTTGCTGGCTTTTGTCCAGATGGCCAAAAGGGGCAGCTGGTTTCCTCTAAGGACATATAATACCATCTCCCCTACTATTTCTATTAAATGACACTGCTCGTTAGCCAAACAGAGCCATTAGTGTCTAAGACGCAAAGGAACAGAGGAAGTAAGCAATGCTCAAAACAATACACATATTTTGTCATTTGTTTTAGAACTACTCTGTAAATAATCTTAAGTTGGTTCAATTTAAAAACATATTATCCCCTGCTGACTTAAAAACATGAGTAGTTAACTTGTGTTGAATAATTAGTTCAAAGTCATGTTAGGAGTTTTGAAAACCAACTAAGTCAACTGAACTTGAGAAAACAAAACTAAATTAAGATATTAAGTTAAATCACGCTGAAAAATGTTAGAGTAAGATCTGCTTTTTGTTTACATTTTCTTGGTTTGAAAAGTCAGTTCTTCATTTGACACAAAGAGCTTACGATTACAGATGTTCCAGCTGAAGCCACTTTGTACCAGTTAGTACAAAGACAATAACGCAAGGCTGCAAGAGACTTTATTAAATTAGAAGTGTACGTAAGGGGTAGGGCTTGGAATTCAATACTAACCTTCAACATGGTTTGCACCGTTTTTATGATTACAGAAAGAAACAACCATAACTTAATTTATGTCTCTAAAAATTATTCAAATAAAACAAGCAAAAGCAGTTTTTGGGTGAACTGGTCACAGTCAGTGGAAATATACAACCTGTGATGATGGGCCACACTGCATCATTTTAAGGGATTACAAGCTACAATGGTTGGGATTATCATAATAAAAGACCCTGCATAAAAAAAGCCAAACACCTGCTGGTTTTCCAATTAGGTACAAACATCAGAAACCTGGACCGCTGTGTGTTAAGCAGACTGTGGCAATGTGCTTTCACAGTAATAGTACTTGAACCAATACTGCATTATGGTTCTGGAGCTGACGCCAAATGTTACAATTGCTACTATACCCTTCGAATATGGAGCTCCTCCACAGCTTCAAGTAGATGAGTTTTAAATTCCAACAACTGTAGTAAGATAGTGCCTCCACTTTCTGTCTGACAGCGAGTGCTGGACAGAGACAGCTCCTGCTCCATCGCAGGTTCTCCTACCTGCATAAGAAAAATAAAAGCTTCTAACGTAGCTACTCAAATATTTAAGCCATCCAAAGGAAATACATCAGTTTAGCATTTGAAGATACAAAAAATATGGCTATATGCTGAGGCTGTAGGACACATTCAAGGTCAAAGCCATTTCCTCCTGCATCCAATAAGAAAGAGTGAAAAGCCTAAAGTTAACCAAAAGCAGACAGTTAAACATCTTTATTGAGTCATTCATCGGCATATCAACTGCAAGTGTCCTGCAGCTTTTAATTAATATAAAGAAAATGTGTTTTGTTTCTGAGAATAAAACTGAAATGAGTACAATACCCAGTAATAATTTATAGCAAAACTTGTTTTAAATCTTAAAATAAATAAAGAAATCAGCAGATGTTCCTTTCTTTCTCTTCTACTGTCAGAAGTTGTAACTTACAGTGTGGTGGGTGGGGAGTGTCCCTGAGTCTGCACTAAGATCCATAGAGTTGTTTCAGTTCAGGCCAAGGTCCCACTGGGCCTCTGCCGCCTGTTAATCATGAAGAAAAAAAACATTTTGTTGAAAAAGGTTAATAGAATTGGCTGTTTAATAAGCAGTAACACTCAGCTTTTCCACTTATACGCTTATAATTACTTCCTCATCTGCAATTTTTACTGCTAAATGATTTTATTAGAAATAATAGGCTAGCACATTAAAGCCTCGTAATGTTTCTCAATCACAACAATCTAACCTAATGGCTTTGAAATGACCATTAGGGTTTTTTCTTTCTTTGTTTTACACCACTTCCATCGCAGTGAGAAGATAACACCTTGATAAGCCATCTAGGTCCAAATGAACCAGCCCATTGACACTAATAGGGGTCATAGCAATAACACTGAATGGACAAATTGCGCTGTCAATGCTTTTTAAATTATCTAGGTTATTTAATTTGACCTGTGGATGGTCCTCTGCAACTGTCTCTGTCCCCTCAACATAACCAAGATACTGAGTGACACACACACTGCATACACGCAAACACACACCTACAGAAAATATGACTATTTAAGTGGGAGGTCTCCACTAGCCACTGATCTCTTAATAGAACAGACCTTTTTTCTCCCATTTAACCTGCACCGCTATCAATCATGTTGGAGAATTAAATGATCCCTGCTAGAATTGGCTACTATCATAAAATGACAGTGTGACCCCAGGCTGAGGAGGGAGGGGATGTGGAAACGTGTGTTAGTGTGTCAAAGTGATAGTGTACGTGTGTCTCATGTGCACACCGTGAATGTGTATGTGACTGTGAGTGAGGGAGGAGACCACAATGTCTTTATTTGCTTCTCCTGTGATTCACTTGAGCAGGTATTAACCACCATCTCTAAGCCATGAAAAAGACAAATTAAAATAACTGCCATCCATTAAATGGGAACATTTCTATCAAGCACCGTGGTGTCTGTATTACCTTTGGCTGAGTTATGTTAGTTACTGCTCCGTAATGCACTGAGGAAAAGAAAGTTAAACCATAGCCCTGAGATTGTAATACAAGTAATCACAGTTTAGCTAACAGCCATACAATAACTAAAGTACTGCAATAGTAGTGTAAAGGTGTACTGCAACTGGCCTTATTCACTTTAGACATTTAGACGTGTTACAGTAGGAAAAGCACTGGTGTAAAATGTAAAAGCTGAATTTAATTTAGCTGCTTCAGTTATTCAAGTATTGTCCATGCTGTCTCACTGTCACACTAGCGTTAATGTTATTAGTAACACGTCTGCTTTCTCTACTATGACAAGTCCAAATGTCTGCCACAGTACAAAACAAAGTTATCCATATTCTCTATCTACTACTACTGCTCCATTCCCAGACCCTGTGGCAGCTAAAGGCAAGCTCTTTAGAAATGTATTTAAAAAGGGGAAAGTGTGTTTTTTAGGCACATCATCTGGTAAATTAACTTAAAGCTGCAATATTATTTTAATATTGTTTGAGTTACATATTTTACTCCATCAGGTAAAGTTACTCTTCAGACAGTCTCCAGATTTTTTGGGGGGATTTTCCAGCTTTATTTTTTTCATGTTAAGTGGCAATTAACAGTTTTAAATAATAAAGGCCCGTTTTTAGGCAGAATAGACCTTTTCACAGCAGCCGTTTTTAAATGAAAGGCAGGTGTTAGCAGTGACAGTAACTGAGGTACTGTTGCATTCAGCGGAGTGCTGCTGTTGTGGTGGCTGGTTTACAGTCACTGTTACTGGGACACTTACTGAGCCATTGATACCCTAACCCCAGTCAAACTGTACAACTGCTCTCTCATGTTACCCTTTTACATTTGACTTAAATCAACTAAAGTATGACTGAAATTACAGAAAACTTGATTCAAATCCAATTTATTATTGGAATTAACACCAGACTTAAACATTTGTCAAAACTTTAACCTAAAGCTAAACCAAAAGCTAGCTAACCTAGAAATGTTAGCTAGCATGACTCTTCAGTTTTCTAACAGAAACCAAAGAAATAATTTAATTAATTCATTTGAACATATGTTGTCTTCAAATTCACGACGCTGGGAATTAAACTGTTTGTTGTTTGAAGTTGTTGATATTACTACATTACCTTTAGCAGCGAGTGAACAATATGAAGCCAGCCGCTTGGCCACAGCGCCCTCGGGATGTCTTATGGTCAGACAACCGTAGAGGTTGGCAGAGGACACCGTTGTTCAACAGATTGACATTAAGATTACAATTAATATTATAGATATTAATATATGACGACCGAAGGACACGCATCCTCAGCAGCCTGAAACAGGAAATGTCAGATTTGACATACATCGCTCCCAACACAAAATCAATAAATGCTGATGCTGAGATTCTTATTTGCAAATAGAAAATATGGTTTAGACTTTTTTTTATTTGTTTATTGGCATCAAGAGATTGTGCATCATCTGAAGGCAGCATTAAGGACTGACTGTCGAGTAGTGGCTAATATTCTGTGCTCACAGGATTAGTTTTCAGCACTATGAATACAAGTGAACACAGACAGAACAACATACAATGTAAGTTAAACTTCTGTCAGTGGGTTCAGTGTGGATAAGTAATCGGTGCCATCTAGCGGCTGAGTTTTAAAATTGCAGCTATACTGAAGGCGCATGGCCGCGGTGTGTCTCTCTGGTGTCTGCCCGCCTGTTGTCAACTACAGAAGCGCTTACTCAACCGCTTTCCCTTCCCTCGGTACACATGGCCTCAATAAAAGAAAGAGCCGCGGCGCTGAACCTTGCAGAAAAGTTGTGTGTGCGTCCTCAAGGTAAGCTCATCAAACCTGGGGTTGGGGATTTGTGCAGCTCACGGAGGCCTGTTCATGTGCCCGACGAGTTTATTTCCCTCCTGGCCTACTATAATTAACTATCTAGTACTAACTAGCTCTCAAATAGTTGTTGTGGTCAACCCTCACTGGTTAACAACCAACCCCAAATCACTGCTGCTGACTTTAGTTAGTTATACTTCAGTTTTCCTCAGCCGGTCCTTCATATTCCTCCACCAGCCTTTCTTCTTCCCATAGCTTTGTCATTTCTCAGATTGTCCTACACACCCTCCTGTTTATCTGCTCTCCAACCTTGCACAGTTAATTAGTGAAATATGATTCAGTCCCTTTGATTTTCTCGGCCTTTGTCTTAGCACATGGAGTGGCCAGTAAGCCAGTGCAGTCTTCATCCATGTGGAGTGGCCTCATCTCCCACCTCAGGTCCTCTGTGAAAGTGAAGCGTAGACGGGTCCACCTCAAGTCTCACAGCGACTGCTTCCTGGGCTCAGAGGCTGTTGATGTGGTGGCAGAACACATAAATCATGTCAAAGGCTTTGAAGGTGGGTGTGTGTGCTGGGCAGTGGATTTTATATATGGTAGCATTCACATTTTACATATACAATTGGCCACATTGCAAAATTGTTATGGCCCATACACTCAACACCCAACTACATCAATACATTACGGTCCACATGTGGGCCAGATCTGGAAGCCACTTACATCCCATGACATAGCCATATCTCAGCCAACTGTACGACCATAGCTGCCCTGTTCTGGCCCTGTGTTGGACAAGACAGGTTTCAGTGTTCAGTTCTAGTGTTTACTGGCCAAACTACATGTCTACGCATTACTACACATACAGTGCTGACTGGGGAGGAGAGGAATGTGATGTGAAAAATCAATAATATTTGTGGATAATACTGTCATGAAGTGTCTGTATTAAAGAATTAATGAATTAATTAATGTCTTGGTTAAGGCATAGTCAATATCTGGAGCCACTGCTGAAACCTCTCTGGTCCAACACAGGACCAGAACAGGGCCATCTATGGTTATACAGTTGGCTGAGATGTTGCATGGGCTGTAATTTTATTTATGAAAGAAAAATAAAAACATTTCCATTTGATTATAATTTAAGGTGCCAGCGTGTCACGGGACAAAGTGGTGTGTGTGTGCCAGGCTCTGTTGGACTGCAATATGTTTGAGGCAGTGGGAACCAACGTATTTGGCAAACACAAGCAGCAGGATGTGTTTCAGGACAGCAAGAGTGCTCTTTACAGGTTAGCTCACACACACACACACACACACACACACACACACACACACACACAACTCCTAAAGTCATTTTTACTTTCTGACACAGTCAAAATGTTGTACCCACAATGTCTGTGAATGTGTTTGCCTTTTTTACACGCAGGTTTGTAGGCGTGTGTACTCCTTCGATCGATGAGTTGGAAAGTGGTGCGCTTGTGAATGGGATCCAAAAACTCTTCTGCGGCACTCCTACACACAGGTATTAAAGGTCCAGTGTGTAACATTTAGGAGGCTCTTTTGGCGGAAATGGAATATAATATTCATATGTATGACTATGTTTTCATTGGTGTATAATCACCTGAATATAAGAATGGTTGTGTCTCTGTTTTGCTTTCCAGCCAGGAAGAGCAGACATGTCCCACTGGGTCACGTGTTCAGATGTCCACCCCTGTCAGATTTACTCAGACACCCATAAAGGCCAACCAGCTGGACATTGCTGCCCCTGCCAGCCTGTCAGTGGAGCCTCTGGTGGACAGTCTGTCTCTGAGTCCCAGCAGAGTGCAGTCTGACACTGTTTTACCACAATCCTGTAAGACACTAATGTCCCCATGTGTGTATTTCATCCTGTTGTGCCTTTTCCTTTGTTGAAGCACAGATTTAGGGGGGGGGGCTTCACTTTAGCAAAGCACTGACCACATCACATTTCCTAGTTACACTCAAACCTTTCCCAGACATTATTATTTTAGGCTGATAAGGTGAAAAAGTGTTATTATTTTTAAACCAAAGACTAAAAAGTGAGGAGATAATGGGCAGAAACTAATACATTTATTTAAAAAAGCCTTACTTTGTACAGTAATTATTTGCCGCACTCCACTCCCCAGTGGTAGACGAGGTGTGGCAGGAGCAGACTCTGCTCAGGCTCTTAAACCTGGTGGAGCTCTCCCTGCTGGAAGGGGTGCTTCAGTGCAGCCAGACCCCATCCTCTCCTCTTCCATCAAACCTGCTGGCCCACAGTAACCCAGACCTGATCTACAGCAGCAACCACCTGGACAGGCAGATCCTCAAGGCCTTCAGGGACTCTCAGTACGTTCTGACTGTTGAGTTAATCTTACTTAACACCTGTAAGCACCTTAAGATGCAGATGTGACTGCATATTTGAATGTTATGTACTCGTGCTACCCCAGATGGTAACAGTGAATGCCAGTTGCATCTAAACATATTAGATTAAATAAGTGTGCCTGCATTCCATATTATCAGTTCTTTTAACATTCAAAATAATACACAGAAAATCTCAATTATTGCCTCAAATGAAAGTAAAGGAGAATATCAAAGAATTGTTCAACATCATAGCCGTAGGTTGCCTACAGTTCAGACTTGAGAGTGGCATCAGTCTTCTTAATTCTAATGAAAAATGTTTTGCTCTTTATCCCTCAGGGAAGATGAGTGGCTCTGTGCAGCTCTGGACTGTCTGGACTTCGTCCCTGATCAGCCAGTGGTGGAGCTGAGCAGGGAGCTGCCTCAGTGTGCCCTGCGAGATCAGGACAGCTGTGAGCAAGTGCCAGCTGCTAGCAGTACACAGGATGGAGGCAAGTGCCCCCTATCAGAATAGGGGGGTTGGTCCTATAAATACAACATGTGTGTGCTTTTATACTTTCTCCTTAAATGCTGTGTGACAGATTTGTATTGAAAGCATGCAGCTGTCACTGTTAACAATATTACAATATACTTTTCCATTTCTGTATTTCAGTCAACAACAGTGACGAGCAACCTCGTCTCTCCCAGAGTGGTTTGTCCCAGTGTAAGCTGCTGCTGTACGGGACCCTGGTGAAGCACTACAGCCACACAGACAGGCCTCCCCTGCTGCCCCAGCACATGACCGACATCTACACTGCCATCACTGACCTGCTGGGTAAGAGCTAGGATAGTGATTGTTGGAAACTGTGATTTCCTAAATGAGAAGTTGATTTTGGTCACTTACTTAGATTTACACTACATTATTATAAGTGCACCAGGAGTTGTAACCAAGCCAGTTTCTCTAACCTGTTTCCAGTATCACTTACATTTGTGTCTTTCCTGCCTTCCCAGTGAATGCTAAGTTGGGCACGGCTCTTGAGGCTCTGCAGCTGTGTCTGAAGCTGCTGCCTCCTGCCTGCAGAGACGAGCTGCGCAGGCTGCTGACATTCATGGCTGTGGCAGGTGACCCGCAGAGGATAAGATTGGACAAGGAGGTAAGAGCCAGCGACTGAATCATATATTGGATAATGCATTTTTAACTTTTTAACCCTCATCTGCTAGAGCTGGCGCCCCATGTACCAAGGCTGAGTCCTTGCTGCAGTGGCCATGGATTCGACTCCAACCCGTGGCCCTTTGCTTTCATTTTTCAGCTGTCACTATGGATTAAAGGCAATAAAAATCCCAAAACAATATTTTTTTTTAAAAAGAGGGCCTACAAAGCTGTACCACCCGTTTTGTTTTTTTTTTGTTTTATTTCCTGTAGTTTGATATTAAAGATGTTGATGCTGTTGAACCTTTAGATGGAGAACAGACTGGCTGTGAAGAAATCTTTCTCTAGAGCAATCCTCCACAACAAGGCTCTGTCAAAGGAGAAAGAGGACCTTATGGTGGTCTTCATCCTCAGCAACATGAAGGAAATTTTTAAGGTAAGGGAATGCTGTCAGAATACATTATACATCTCCTCTCCTTGGGTCTTTACCTTGACTCACAATACTATAATTATTACCATGTTTACCATATTAGCATGCTAATGTAAGATTAGATTTATTTTTGTGAAGATTTATTTTGTAGATTTTTTTTTTCTCTTTGGCTCAGTGATATGAGGTAAAGTAGTGAGGTAATGCATCACTTTTACTTTTAGCATTTAGCTTGTTTTTGCTCATAAAACTTAAAATATAATGCTTTATTCACCATCTTGCCTTCATTGTGGTGTAATTTGAATGTGATTTTCATCACACACTCCCTGCATGTGTAACAAAACTTCCTGTGAATTTGTGGCCCGAGCCCAAGCTTAGGTAACCCTGGTGACATCATGGGGTTGTCAAACTTGACAAAGCTCTTCCAGAGCCACAGAAGACACAATACAATATAAGTAGTACTCCCTACACCTACTAAGATGGCCTAAAGCTGTATTCTAATTACATTTAGGCTGTTAATCAAAATCTAAAATCTGGAACTCTTCCTCAGTCTGCAATCCAGAGCCTGGCCCCAACAATTTGTTACCAAAATGTCAACCCAGAATTGATTTCACTGGTTTGAGGCTGACTTTGTCTGAAGTTGTTTGTTTGAGCTTTGACATTCAGTGGTGCTATAACACATTGTTGTGTAAACAAATTGCTCAAATTGAGTTGCAAAATATAGTTCATAAAATGCTGTAACAAACATTTGTGTAAGGGTTTCATTGAAAGGGATAAGTGAGAAGTTGAATTGAAAAGAGTGCCAATTTTTTTTAAGGTGTAATTTAATCGACAAACCATTTTCTGCCATTCCTTTGCCACCAAGACTTTGTTCTCTTTGCTCCAGATACCAGGGGCTCTGCACAAAGGAGTGAGTGACAAGCTGGCCAGCCTCATACAGGGGAAGCAGCCCGATGTGACTGGTAAATGACTGTTCATGAGTGTTAATGCAACACAAAACACTTCAATAATAGACAGGTTTAAATAATGACTCTCACAGTCTTTTTTTATGCCCTTTATTTGATAGGACAGTTGAATCAGCTCATTGTTTTGGTTTTGCGGCCCACAACTTTATGGTTCTGGTTCACTCTCACCACTGTTTCAACCTCACATAAGCTCTGATAAACCCACAGTGCACCACCTGCCCAATACCAAACTGCAGATATAGCAACTAGCTGCTTTATCAACCGGATATCCCTCAGGAGTTGGTAAAGTGGATATTGAATATACATTTGTCAGGTGAACTCTAATTGAATTTAAGATTTCCTCATTTTCTGCTGGATGTATAAGTTGGCATTTGCTTGCTAACACATTTCCCTTAACAATTTTACAAGGTAATCTCAGTGTTGGGCTTGAAGCTGCAGTAGGTTTTTTTTTTTTTGTTCTTGTTGTCATATTTGCCAAAACTTGCACCATATCCTGACAGTAGAACATGAGATCAGATAATCTGTAAAAAAAAAAAAAATAAAAAAGGTTCTTCTGGCTTCTCCTAGTGCTCCTAATGGTATTTATAAGAATCCACCGGGCCTAAATGAAAACAACCAATCAGAGCCAAGAAAGAAAGTTGATTGTTGGTTCTCATTCCCAGGGCATCAAGACACTTTGTGTCTTTAATGTTCTACTTTATGTTCTACTGTCAGAATAAAGTAAAAAGTTCAGCAATAATGACAAATGATTATTTTTATAAAAGTTACATACAGCAGCTTTAACATCCAGTTGTTGCTAGTCTTGTCAGTGTTCGTTCGTGGTTATGACAAAGAGAGTTCCCTCAACACTAAGTTTTTCTCTTCTGTCCTTCAGGCTCCACGTTCTGTCAGCAGGTCTCCAGCAGGACTTACACTGACTCTACAAAGAAGACCACCAACCAGGAACTGTGGGTTCTGCTAAACAGCATCCACCTGGACAACAAGATCTCTGCCAAGGAGAGAAAGCGCTTACTCAGACAGTTCTACCAAGCCCACCCAGAGATATTTAACCAGTATTTTGGTGAATCTGCTGCTGGTATGCTGTAGATTTGTGAAGACAATGACATAGGCACAAAGCCTCTCTGTTGTCTTCTTCAGTCAGTTTCACCAGTAGCTACTTTTTGCCTTTTACATGAATTGGTTTATTGTAGTAAGATTTATTTTAAGTCACTACAATTTTTTGTGCCTGACAGTAAATCTCAGTGGAGATTTAAAGATATATATGGCAGATACCTCCAGCATATGATTACACTTTGTAATTGAACAAAATAAATAAACAGTTGGTCTATTCTTGGCTGTGTTTTTCAATACATACGAATTCATTAGACTTAGAATATAAATATAGTATTCTTATGATTGAGCTTAAACATGTGAGGGTTAATGCAAAACAAGTGGAATAATGAAACAAAAATTGAGAAATGGTCGAAAGGCTATAAATATTTTATGTGCAACATTTTTTATTTTCCGCATATGTGACTCAGATCTGTTTTTTACGACAGTGTGAACCTAACAAATAATGTCAGCCAAACGAAAAAAAACCCTGATCTGAGCAAAAAAAATCTGAATTGAGCACTTAGGAATTCAGTGTGAATGTAGCCTTTGTCATTTAATTAATTGGTGTAGAGAGGTTTGAAAAACATGGAGTGATCGACTTGGTTACAGTAAAAGTCATTTTGCATGATATATTATGACAGTTCCTTCTACTGAATTCTCAGACATATTTTTGACAAATGTAACTTTGAAGGCCACATTGCTAAAACAAATGTTGGTAATTTGAAAATCCAGCTCACTCGAATCACAACTAAATTAAATTTGAATTGGACATGAATCTTTAGATCGACAATTTCAGAAATACTCTTGTAGATATAAATGTTTGGAACATTTGCAAACTGCACAAGATTTATTAAACATGATGAAACATGATGAAACATGATTTATTAAACCCAAGTAATTTAAAAATACATTACAAATCTCCAAATAGGTTTACTGGTAATTTTAATTTCACTACCAGTAAGATTGCAGGAGAGGTTTTTTTGTGTGGAAATGTTGAGGTGCCATCTCATCAGCATGCCAAATCTCATATATGATTACAATCTCCTGATTATGAGAAAAAAATGTTTTTTTAAATGTTGCTATGCATGTTGCCTATATGGATGGAATAACATTACAGATCCACATTTTGATGTGGTGTCATAATCTTAATGTGAACATAAGCAAGAACAAGAACATTTTAAAATGGCACTTCATTTCAAATAGTTTGCTGACCCCCTGGTGTAGTTGTTTTTTTGTTGTTGCCAAATTTGGTGATAAAAATCCTAACTAATTCAAAATGTTGATAAGATAAATAGTGACCCGAAGGAATATGGGGAAAATCAGTTTGTTTCTAGAGTGTACAATAGACCTTTTTCACAGCAGACATTTTGTCAAGAAATAGTAGGGTAAACACAGGTGTTACCAGTGATACCAATTAAGGTTCAGTTCCATTTAGTGTAGCAGAGAGTTTCCACTGAGCCCACATACACAACAGCACCCTGACTCTGTTTGACCTAAATGGAACAGAGCCTTAATGAGTATCAGTGATAACACCTGAGTTTACACTATTTCATGACAAAATGTCTGATGTGAAAAAAGCCTGTTCAGAAGTTACTGAGCAGACTTGCAGGTATAGCGCCGCCACGCGGTCAGTCGGTTGCTGTAGTGTGTGTGTTATTTGGGAGTGCCTCAAGGTGGTGGGCCTGGTTGCTGTAGATGTTGTAGTGTAGACATTTAACACCACTAGATGAATAAAGGGACCATAGTCTCATCAGATTCCCAGTGATTCCCAGTGATTCCCTTTCTAGAAACCTTCTGCTCTGTAATGATGAGAAATGTGTTTATTGTGCGTGCGTGCGTGCGTGCGTGCGGGAGAGGGCTCGACTGTTACGTCATGTTAGCCCCACCCAATACCGGAAGAGCCGCTCGGTTGTGGAGAGAGGAGGGCTGCGTCGTTAATAGGCTCGAGTTGGACGAAACAAAGCGGTCCCCCGGTGGAAGACGGTGTCTGGCAGTGGCGCAGCTGGAAATAAAGTCTGTGAGAGTCATTATTCCGCTGTGGCTGCTTTATGAAGGAGTAGCTGCGTCACAAGGCTTTGTTGTTGTTGTTGTTGTTGACAGAGAGTCGGTGTTCACGCTGGCTAAAGCTAACAGTAGCTTGATAAGTTGAGCTACCCAGCTAACCCATCTCTTTCCCCGGGGCTGCCGGCTACAAGGTGAGTAACGTTACCGCAGAGGAGACTGTAACGACGGCCACGGTACCATGCGGCTTTGTTCTGTTTACCACCTCAGTCAGATGGCGTCTCACTGACTCCTCTCCCCCTCCCCTGCTAGTGTAGGTGATGTCACCATCTGTAGATCACAACAACACACCTGCATCTCTCCTTCTGCTTGTCCTGTAACATGAAATCCGTCACATTACAAATACACTCATAGAAATACCGAGCTAGAAAAATCCCTGCTGCTGCTACATGTAACACATATGTCACATGTGTTGTGATCACTGGACATTTTACTGACTTTACTTTACAGCTTTTGAAATAACTTGAGATTGCAACCTGAAACATCAAACACTATCTGTCACCTTGCAGACCTTAGCATGCCAAAGGAGGCAGACCACCTTGAGGGTGAAGCAGACAAGGGGTCGAAGGAGGAGAGGACGCAGGATGCTTCTGAGGAGACGGGGAGGAAGAGGGTCCGGGCGAATACTCCGAGCCCGCACAGAGGGAACACTCCTCAAGGTGAGAAATGGGTTGATTTTCAGGGGGGCGGGGGGAGACTCCAGCTACACAGAGAAACAGATCTGATTAAAGACAGGGACCTTGTCCTATATCTATATCTCAACTGAGTAAGGGAATAAACACTTCAAGAGGAAGTCCTCTCAGATGAAAATATTCATTTAGGTTTCCATGGATTTGGACGGGGGCCAGCAACCTCAGATTTCCAGTTTAAAAATGTCTTTTTATCCTCTTGAGTAAGTAAAAAGCATACACTCAACCACAATTTATACATGCAGATGATAATATACAGATCGATAATACATTTAGAGGGGCTTCTTCCCTTTGCTGAGCTCTGTTTGGACATACTCAACCATTTGGAGGTTTATGCGTCAGCACTGAGAAAGCCAGAACACCTGCTCATAGAGTTGTCAAGGCGACCAGCATCCTGGATACACAGGACAGTACTAATGTTGGACAGCTGTGGGGCAGGACATCCAAAGCAAGCTGCTGTTGCTACTGGCCTCTGTTGCTGCTGTGCAAAGCTTTCAAGTTCTTTATTTCATTTGGGATCCAGTCTGCTCCCTATCACGTACTGAAACTTCACAGCTCAGTCCCTCAGTCTCTCCTCAGCAGTTCTTTATTAGCACAAACATGCGGACTTGGACGTGATAACAAACAATCCTCCTGTTGTACGGAGGGGAAGATTAATGTTCTCGTGAGGGAAAGCACCAGCCTCACAAGCATGTTCCTTCAGGCGGTGGCAAATAAACTGTTCCTATCTGAAGTGCTCGCCTGTCTTAACTCTTCAACAACTCAGCTCCTCTAATTCTCATCTGTTCGTCACGTAAGCAGGGTTCACCCCAGCCTGACGTGGTTGCGGTAATGTGTACAACTAAAGATTATCAGCACCGCAGTTTGCTTTCCTTGAAATATTCACTATGAGTAAATGGCATTTTGCTTTTTATAGTAAAGTGATTATTAGTGTCAGTTGCATCATTTCTAGCAGTTTGATTTGTTTAATGGGCCTTAGATGGGATTCTTGGCATATTACGTGTTCAGCAGACAAAGCACCCACAATATTCTGGCACACCCTCTGAAAAGTCCCTCTCCATGAGGTCTAGTATGACATCAGCTTTAGCTTGCCTTAGCCCCAGTCAACCTCATGGTTCAATGCCTAAGGTTGCTGACCCCTGAAATCCAGCATGTCAATTTAAAAACTGTCCCTCAAAGCCAGAACCCAGACAAATAAAACTAAAATAAAAATAAAGTTGGGAGCAATGCCATAGTCAAAGACACCTATTTTTTTAATTATACCCAAAAGATTAGCGTTAAAAGTCCTAATTGAGGAAAAGCTACATTATCTGATTGTTCCCACTGTGATTTCTATCAAGTTTCCCAAGTTTTGCATTTGTGTACTGCTACACTTTGTAGATGAAGACGTGTGAGTGGGAATTTACGACTCGTTGCTCATGCTAAATTGGATTATCCTTTAGGGGAAACGATAGAAACTTTGCTGTAAGGCAGGTGTGCAGAACACAGAGCTTTGTGGATACACTGACAGCAGGCGTACTTGAGGGGATTCACACATTTTGAAGCTGGTGTGTGTCTGCTTTTGCTACTGCCACACTAAATCCACTTAGAAGTAAGAGATAATGCACTCTGTTTGCAAATTAGTTGGAATGCAGTTTGTTGGCAGTGACTTGTGTTTTTTTTCTCTCAACAATATGAAAGTTCTGGTTTCTAGGAAAGCACACTCTTATGTATAATGTCGGAATAAATCATTTTAAGAAGGTTTTTTTTCCCCCTCACAGCCAGCCCTCCCAGGTTCGTCTCTGCAGAGGAGCTGATGGAGACAGCTAAAGGAATGACCAACATGGCTTTGGCCCATGAAATAATGGTCAACCAGTCTTTTAAAGTCAAACCTGCAGAGCTTCCTGAAGGGAGGTGAGAGTCTGATCAGATACTTTGCGTACATGTCTTTTAAATTGAGTTCTTTTTAGCTGTAGAAGTAAAAGTCCCCCCTGTCCCCTGTACAGTTTGCAGCACAGATTTAAGGAGATAATGCACAAAGCATTCTGGGATTGTTTGGAAGATCAGTTGAAGGAGGATCCGCCCACATACAGTCATGCCATCAAACTGTTAGCTGAGATCAAAGAGGTGAGGCAGAGGTTTTTACTATATTCAGGAAATAGACCATTTATTTCCAAAGTGTGTGTGCAAATGTGAGGTCTTATTTTAGCTGCCACCATCTTTCTTCACATATGAGCCTGCTGTAGTTTGTATTTTGAGAAGGTCATGGCCGCACAGCTTTACCATACATGGACATATACTACAGTGTGTATCTCTTCAGTCATTCTGTCTCTCTTGGCTGCCTTCAATCATCCTCTATTTCCCCGCTCATCCAGACACTGCTGTCTTTCTTGCTCCCGGGCCACGGTCGTCTGCGCTCCCGTATCGAGGAGGTTCTGGACCTGCCTCTAATCCAGCAGCAGGCTGAGAACGGAGCGCTTGACATCAGCCAACTGTCCCAGTTCATCGTTGGGATGATGGGCTCGCTGTGCGCCCCCTGCAGAGACGAGGACATCAAAAAGCTAAAAGAGATCAGTGATATTGTGCCTCTGCTCAAGTAAGCTAAGAGACAAGAGAGATTATTAGTTCATCATGTTTCAGGCTGTAGTTTATTTTTAGATGGTGTAATTTCATTCCAGGGCATTACAGTGCAGAAGTAGGCTTGTTCTGGAGTGACGGTGTCATAGAGGATGATAAGAAATGAGCTAGCAGGTCCCCAAACTTAATGCAGACTGTGAATAACAAGTCCAGCTCAGTTGGATAGTATATTTTGAGAGGATAGAATTTCATGACATATAACTCTCTGTTTCTGTCTCTGTCCTCCTCCCTCTCAGACAGATATTCTCCTTGTTGGACCTGATGAAGGTGGACATGGCTAACTTTGCCGTCAGCAGCATCAGGCCTCATCTGATGCAGCAATCGGTTGAGTATGAGAGGAGCAAGTTCCAACAGTTTCTGGAGAAACAACCTAGTAAGGAATCCATCTTCCATTTAGATGAGTCCCACTATGTTTAAACCATGCTAATAATTGCATATTGGACAGGCTAGATCTAAAACTACATGCAGACATTTGCTCAAACACTTACAGGTTTGCCTTGAGAAGTTCAGCTGTGTCTGACCTGTGTTTGTGCTTGCATCTGAAAAAATAGAACTCTGTCCCATTTTTTTTTTTACTTCTTTGTAGCATTGCAGCGCTGCAGCTATCAAATTATGGTCCACCCTAAAACTAAAACTGGGTGTTGTTTATGATATTCAACTGAAATTCAGCAACAGTTGAATGCTTTGACTTGCCACGTTTCCCATGCATAGCGTAAAGCAAAGTAAGGACATTCTTAATAGTCTACCAACTCCTCTAGCTACGTTCACCTCTAATTAAGCATCATGCATTTCTGTGTTAACATGCTTGTTTTATTCACGGAAGTAAAGTACAATGTTATTTAGAAAATTCAGACAAGATTCGGACAATGCAGCAAACCAAGCATATCTTCTGTTGACTACTGGTGTGCAAAAATGATGGAATGTCCTTGAAGTACCTGCTATTAGTGTGAATTATGAATCTGGCCTGCTTCTTCAAAAAGCAGGTAAATGGATGGATGTTGCATATCTTTGTTTTGGCATGTCAAATGATTGGAAAAATCAGGATCCACTGAATCCAGGGAAAGTTGAGTGAAATGAAATGATCCGTTCTTCTTTAGATGCCTTAGACTACACTGAGAAGTGGCTTGAGGACACAGTGAGATGCCTGAGAGAGGCCGGGGCGGATGGTTCTAGTGCTGCCTCATCTGACCCTCCTTCACTCCTCCCCCTTAATGTCCATAATCATGCCTATCTACGCCTGCTGAGGTGGGACCACTTGTCAGACCCCTTCCCGGAGGTAAACCCTGTCAATCCTGAAACCTGTCGTGTCTCTTTGTTGTCTCTGCCACCATAAATTGTATTCCTCTGTATTCCCCTCTCTATAGACAGTGTTGATGGATCAGAATCGGTTCCAGGAGATGCAGCAGGAGGCTGAGCGGTTAGTTCTGCTCTCCTCTGTGCTCCTCGTTGTCTACACTACCACAGGGGAGGCTATCTCAGGCCTACCGGGGCTGATGGAGACTCTTAAACACACTGTCAATGTCATGCTTGCAGACATGCACGCACCGTGAGTACCAGTGCTTTTATTGTCACTCTTGTATCTTTCATTTCATTATGTTTCACTCACACTGACTGGTTGGAGTGACAGATTAGGAGGAGGGTGTAGTGACCCAAATGTAACCAAACTATTTTCTAAGAACGTAACAGTTTATCAGGAAATGTGTTCATTTAACTGAGTCTTAAAGCTTTAATTTACATGGTGCTAAATGGACTAAGTACATGGTAGCTTAGTCTGCAAAATCATGGCAGGCCATGTGCCCGTGTTTGAATCCAGACACCCATCATCCATTTCTTCCTTTTTCCACATTTTTTGTCACTCTCTACCATCAAACTATACACCGATCATCATAACATTGTGACCACTGACAGGTGAAGTGAATAACACTGATTATCTGGCTATCATGGCTCCTGTTAGTGGGTGGGATATATCAGGCAGCAAGTGAACATTTTCTCCTCCAGTTGATGTGTTAGAAGCAGGAAAAATGGGCAGCGTGAGGATTTGAGCGACTTTGACAAGGGCCACATTGTGATAGCTAGACGACTGGGTCAGAGTATCTCCAGAACTGCAGCTCTTGTGGGGGGTCCCCGGTCTGCAGAGGTCAGTACCTATCAGAAGAAGTTCAAGGAAGGAAAAGTGTTGAACTGGAGCCACCAAGTTACCAAAAAAAGTGTCTTACACTTGCATATTTGTAATGCACCCATTTGGAACTTGTAGCTAAGTTGTATTGCTAAACATAAGTGGTTTTGCCTGTCCCAAGGTCTTTTAGTGCACACGAAGCCTTTGCGACCATCGGGGAGAAACTTTGTGTTGAGCTGAGTCAGTGTCTAAGCCAACATGGTTACTCTCCATTTTCACCTGACCGAAAGAGCATTCTGAGGGGACAAATCTCAGCTATCGTCCAGCCAGATAACCCGGTGCACAAGCTGATGGGTAAGAACAGTGACATGTATGATGTCTTTCACACCACAGCACAATGTGTGCTTTGTGTATTTGGCAGTGGCACAGATGTCTTCTCCTCTCTTTTCTTCTCCTCTCAGACTCTCGGATTCAGAGCTATCTCCTGGTTTCCCTGGAATCCAGTCAAAATAAGACCCCTCCTCATCTCCCAGGAGGCTTGGCTCCAGTCAGCAAGGAGCTGAAGGAGCTTGCAGATCGCTTCAGTCGCCTTGTCAACTACAACAAGGTGGTCTTCTCCCCATTCTACCAAAAGCTCCTCCATAAAATACTGACAGGCGGGGAGAGTCCCTAAGCACTGAAAGGTGGAGTAAGAGCAGCGTGGAGAGTGGTCTGTAGTTTTGCCATCCACCCTCACTTTGTAGCGGTTACGATTTAGAGAAAGGAGTTGAGGAAGCTGATCTGTATTCAGCCTATAAAGCTAACTCCCCCCAGTGTGTGCACCTCAAAACTATATAATCAAAAAACACTGACTTCCATCCCAGCTGCATTAACTCAGTGTTGCTTATTTGAAAAAAATTCAAGCCTATCTAGCTATCTCACACTAAGTTGTGTTCAGTATTACTAGCGGGGTTGGGTATCATTGGAAATAGTTTGGTATCTGAGCCAATACAATACCTGTATTTTAGAACTCATACTAAAATAATACTTAGTGTTATGGTTACCATACTTGGAGTATAAACACATTTATTTCGGCAGGAAAACTATGGCTAACTGTGAAAAAAACAATAATGATTCTAAAATATCTAATTAAAGATTAAGTCAACAAGACAAAGGATCAGAGCCTTTATCAAGTGTGTCAGAGTAGGAAATCAGTCCTCATTAGCCAACAGTTCTCAGAGTGACACATTTTGTTCTGTGTTGCAGCCTGGAAGTATTTTATCAATGTTCCCTGATCACTGCCAGTATTTAGGAGCGATCCAGAGGTGTCTCAACCTGTCAAGCGTTGACAGGAGACGCTGTTCAGGCAGAGTCATGTGATGTGAGCTCATTCCATGGACGTGTTGATGGCAATCAGCATATTAAAGGAATAGTTTGACATTGGGAAATACGTTTATTCACTTTCTTGTGGAGAGTCAGATAAGATCAATATGACTCTTATGTCTGCATGTAAAATATAAAGCTGCAGCTACCAGTCAACCAGCTTAGTTTAGCACAAAGACTGGAAACAGGGGAAACAGCTACCCGCGCTCAGTCTGAAGGTAACAAAATCAATGTGCTATCACTTCTAAAGCTCATTAATGACACGTTCTGTCTTGTTTGTCTAATCCATTGTGGTCAAAAAAGTGAGTTTTACTAGTAGTCTAGCAACCTTAGTGTCTTGACAACTGCCGGTTACCTGATCTTTTAATCTGACTCTGCAAAAAACGCAAAAAGCCTATATCACAAATTATTGAACTATTCCTTTAAAGATACCATTGGACAGAAACTCAATTATTTTTATGTCTCATCTTGCATTGGATTCTAACGAGAATGTGCTTTCCACAGAAATTACATACAACTACTTCAGCGGGAATAAATCATTTGATTTGCTAAGCAGCACCTCAGATACAGTAATGCACAGATGCATCTATTTTCCCCACCATTCAGTGTGAAGTATTGGCGAAACAACAAGCTGCATTTATATGAATGACTTTATTCATTTATTTATTAATTTGTGTATTTTGAACTCACAGGGCCATGTTATTAGAGAAATGTTCATTTTGTTGCAAAATGGTGACATTTCTGCCTTTTGTAAGACCGGACAAGTGTACAAAGGATGTAGCTGAAAGGGAAATTGCATGTAGCCTAGATAAGTTGCCAAACAAATCTCGTACGTGCTCTGCCTGATCCTGTCAAAAATAACGGGTAAAACACTTCTGAAGCTCTCCTAAATACTGGCAGAGATGGCAGTCATTTCCCAGGCCATGTTTGGCTAGGACTGATTCCCTACATTCAGACAATTTTATGAATAGTAACCTTGGCCAAGTATTCAGCAACAGCTTTCAGTACTTGACAGTTTTCAAAGTCAGTGCTACTGACACAATTTAATCGATTAATCAAAGCAGCTAGGCAATTGTATAGCATGAACAAGACCACAGATGACTGCATGCTGTCTTTTACACTGCAATTGTAAGGAAATACAGTGGATACAAAGACTTGGTACACCTTTACATCTTGTGGAGCTTTCTCGACATCAAATAATGTTCATTCAGGATTGTCAGATTTACTAGGTTAGAGTACCAGTAAAAATGTTTGGTTACTTATTTCTTACAGTGTATTAAAAGCATCTTTATAACATAACCAGGGGCTTAACCTTAGACCGGTCTTAAGTTGTCAGGTTAGACTAGTCTAACTAAGCCTGTCTGTTGCATAAGTATTAAGACTGGCTTAATTTGAGGTAGGAAAGTTAGCCAGCTCAAGACACCGGAATATTGACCATATGTTGATTGAAAGGACAACGGGCAAGCAAGTTAGGACACAGTGATTGCTCCATGCTATAGATGGCAGATGTTGGGTTTTTGGAAAGAACAAAGAGAACGAGAGTGTCCATTCAGTTACATAGAAAAGTAACACCTACCCTAACAAGTATTGCCTGAGTTTATCTTTTTAACTCATTTATAACTTAAAACTATTTCTGTTTGGAGTCTGTACCAGCCTATATTGAAATCAGAAGACAACATATTTGAATGCTGCATTTATGTCACTTTGTTTTCAATATATATTCAATGCATTTTAAAGCAGCAGGTCTACTTCTCTTGTACAACTACAACTAGTTAATAAGTGAGCTTGTGGGTGCTGGTAGGCTAAGCAACTCAACTCCTAGCTGTAGCTTTATATTTAGCATATGGATATGAAAGCGGTATCAAAAGTCACAAAAAAGACAAATCAAGAATCGGTTTACTTACTCCATATTTTTGAACCACACAGCAATGTGAAAATAAAGGGTGTGTAGACTTTTTGTATCCACTGTATGTGCGCAAGATGATTCTGTAAGGTATTTTAAAGTATATTCGATCAAAGGAAAATGACCAGAAGGGAAGCCAGACTGGTGTTTTGTGACCAACTTGAACTGTTGTTCTATTTGTTAGTTGTTTTAAATTCTGTTAACTTATTTATAACATTTCTTATGGTTTATAAGATGTTTAGAATATTTACTTTAGACTGACACTTTGCTTTGCACACATATTTTACACACTCAACTCACCACAGAGTACTTACAGTGGTTGTAACAAATCTTCAGCTCCTCCAGGCAGAATGACGTCATGTGTTCATTGATTGGTCACACCAGTCACACTGATATTTGTCTTTAACTGTTCATCCAACATGCCAATAAAGCATTGTTTGTCCCACACTGCAGTCATTTCTTTAATCCTTTTTTCTCTTTTTCTTGGGCTGCTTGTATCAGATTTGTTTTTAGCGAGGGATCTAACGACATTCTCAGGTGGTTCTTTGGCCTGAGAGACACATTTTGAATAAACTACCTTTTAGATTTGATAGCAGCCACTTTATTCTGCAATCCTTTAGTGGTGGCTGTAGTCTGACATTGTACTCCAGCTTTACTGGCTGGTTCTCTGACTAGTGAAGGTACAAAGAACCATCTTAATATCATGTGTAAACGACTGAAAGGACTCATCAGTACTATCATTACCAAACTGCTTGCATATAGTTTACATATGAGACACTAGGTGGAGCCAGAACTCCAATTAAAGATCTGATATAATAGAGTTTTATCATTAATATGTAGTAGAGGCAGAGTATATAATAATTGCAGCAGCCCTTAACAACCAAAAAGTTGATTGTTACTTCCACTTCACAACAGCAAATGCTTAAATTACTGAGTTCTATTGCTGATGATTTAGAACATGTTTGTAATAAGAGCCCTATTACAGTGCAACAATGAGATGGTGAAGAAAACAGACATTTTCATATGGACTTTTGTACAGCTGGCATGTTTAGTCCTGAATTGTAATTACATTTGCTTGAGTCTGAGATGCAAACCTCTCTTGCTTGGTTAGGAGATGGAGGGTCACTTGTTTTTAACTGATTCTTTTTTTTTCTTTTATGGGTTGCCCTTATGGGTTGCCCTGGTGGCTCGCCTGGTGGAGCGTGCAACCCATGTGGTAAGGCTGATCCCCTAGCAGCAGAACAGCGGGTTTGATTCTGCGGCCCTTTGCTGTGTGTCATCCCCTCTCTCTCCCCCTTTGCTGTACCTTTCAAGTTGTCCCTGTCATTAATAAATGCATGTGCCTGTCCCCCACGTCCTCTTTCACATATCAGTTTTGTTGAATGCTGTGTTATTATCAAACCTTTACCCTCAGTGAATAATGCCTAAAAGGAGGTGGAGAAAGAGTAAATTAAAGTAATTGAATATTTCTTCTCCAAAACTCAAATTTGCTGTATTGGCATTGCCATAATTTTTGTCAAAGCCGGCTGTGCAAGTTTTACAAAGTAAATCTAATAAGTAAGAATGTAAGAAGAAAAAGAAGGAGGAGGAGGAGCCTTGGTGGGCATACAGTCACGTATGATCCCTGCATGCTCGGCGTAATGTGTAGGATTTAGTGGTATAGTTGCAGATCGCAACTCCCTCGCTTCACCCTCCCCTTCCAGGAGCAAAGGAGACACCTGCAAAAAACATGAACACTCCTATCTGCAGCAAGTGTTTGTTCCGTCCGTTGTGGGTTACTGTAAAAACATGACGGTTCAACATGGCGGCCTCCATGGAAGATGACCTGTGGCATCTGAAGATATAAAAGGCTCATTCTAAGGTAATAAACAATTCTTATGATTATTATGATGATGTGATTATACACTAATGAAAACATACCTATAAATATTATAATAAATCCTCCTAGGTCTTCCCCTTCTCAAAGTCTCAAATGACCTACTGTTGTCTTTAGACTGGTACATGTGCCATAATTCTTTCAGACCTCAGTATGGCTTTTGATATGGTTGATCATTGTATTTTATCAAATTGTCTCAAAGACCAGACTGGCATCCAGGGCACTTCCCTCAAGTGGTTTGCCTCCTACTTAACTTGCAGGACCTTCTCTGTTGAAGGACTAGTGTGTAGGATTCAGTGGCATTTAGCGTCGTAGTTGCAGATTGCAACTCCCTCGCTTCACCCTACCCTACCAAGAGAAGGTGAAACTGCAGTGGCCGATGAACAGGTGAAAAACACTAACGGCTGTGTTTGGTTTGTCCTATCCCTACTTGTTTTAAAACATGGTGGTTCAAAGCGGCATCTGTAAACAGCTCATTCTAAGGCAACAAAAACATAATGATTCCTCTATTCAGTGATTATACACTAATGAAAACATAGTTATGCATATTATAATCAATTTCTGTCAATATATCCTCATAAATAATACACACTGGACCTTTAGGATCTATCCTCTCCTTCTCTACTCCTCACTTGTGGAGTACCTCAAGGTTCCATACAGGGCCCATTTTGTTTGCTCTGTATGTTCCCTTTGGGCTCTGTCTTCCACAAGCAAAATGGGCGTCATGCATGAATCTTTTATTTTACAAACCGATAAAGAGGAGAAAGAGAAAATCATACCTGTGATTCATGTCACGTGATAGCCAAGTCTGTACTTACCCACCTTAGTAAGTTGATGAATGGTGTTTGATCTTAAATTGTGTGTATGTGACAGGAAATTTTGCAATTAGCATATGGAAACTCCCCAATAAATCCACATAAGGCCAGCAGATTTAAGAGCCGTGTGCAAGCCACTAACCAACAAGCCCCTGAAATAACATTAACATTAAACTAGACAAAAGAAGAAAAGAAAGAAAAAGGAAAGGAATTTCCACCAAAGGGCCAATGAAAATTTACTTCATTAAGATTTAATATGCCAGATGGCTTGTTACACAGAACCATCTTGAAAGTTGTCCTTGGAAACTGTTTAAGGCAGGCACTTTAAAAAACAAACTGGATGAACCATAGCAACCGTATGCCAGTTGAGAGAAAAGCGAAAACATATTTCCCTTTTTTTCTCCAGTTCTGATATAAGTGATGCTAGCAGCATCTATGCTAACCTCTATGGCAGCCGCCATTGAACGAACAGTTGCCTTCTCGTTGTGTCACACTGCAAGTGGTTCCTCAAATGACGCTGATTGGTTGAACCACCGTGGTACGGGCCAAGTGTGAACTTATCGTGACATCACCCATTTTGAAGCCTTGAGTTTGGCATTATGGCCGTCACTGTGACTTTTTTTTCTCCAGCCAGAGGTGGTGATGTACTGCGAGTTGAGCTGCTCTCATTGACTGCACAGTTTAAAGTTGTCCGTAGCAGGAAACAATGGTGTCTTTCCTGCTCACACACGATCTCATATTACAAATAAACAGTATACCTGAAAAGATTTTAAGCAAGAAATAGTCAACGCAGAATCTTAATTCATATTTGATCAGCTCTGCCTAGTTTGACAGTTTTATCTGAGTTGTGTGTGAGGCACTGACAAGGTAGCCACACCCTAAAGCATACTTTATCGTCTATTTTACTTTAAATGGGACCATAATTTACTAAATGAACATCATGCTGAGACTTGAACTAGCGATGGAGACCATAAACTCATTAGAAAACTGTTTACTGAACTCACAAATCAATTGAGAAGTTGGGTCATTTCTCTATAAGCTCAGTGCTATCAGACTTCTTGCAGCCAGTGGAGCTGCCCCCTGCTGGCCTTTACATAAAATGCATGTTTAAGATACTTCTGCGTTATCTTCATTTCACAGACCCGGGAGCACTGTCCACTATACATACTGTCAGTGGCATAGCTTGAAGCCTGGAAAGATGGATTCTGGCATGATCTTGTGAGTTCATCAGCAGCCTTACAAGGTAAACATAGCCCACGATCGTATATTTTGGGAGACAAAGAATACTGCTGCACCAGTGTTTAGTCAAACACACATGGGGCCAACAAATCACACCACTAGATATGTGAAGAGCTGTGGACTGACTGAGCAACCAGACCCATCAACTGAGGAGAAGCAACATCAGTAAGCCTTACCCTAACTGCCCCTCCACCTGCCACTCAAAGAATGTGGAGTCCTAATCAGGGCCAATTGGCGGAACTGTACTCTGTCAGGCCCTGCAGTCCTCAAGCCTCCACATAAACAGTATTTGTAATTTGTTTATATGAATGAACTGGTAGACTTTGGGAGGAGTGTGGACTGGTGCTAGTAGCTTCTTCCAAGTTGTTGAGTGTTACAGTTGTTTAAAGATAAAGTTAAGGAAGGGTAGTTTACTAGTGTTACCTAAGGAATTATGGACCTAGTTAAATGTTTGGCTTCAGTTATTCAAGAAACCTGTAGTTATGATGAAGTCAATACCTTGGGTTTTATTATGCTTAGTCAACAATGGGGCTTACTGCTGAAGAAGGGCAATGTAATGTTTTGCCTCCATAGTAGTGTTGGTGGCTGTGATCAATGCTGTTATTGTTAGGAAAATAAAGTACACTCCTGCAGATCAAGTACACAGCTCCTAACTGCTGATTTACACACACACTAATGTTAACAAAATAATCATTATGATATACACAGACTTAGAATTAGGAGTGCCTCAAGGAACGCTAGGGATATTCAAGGAACCTTACTGGCTTGGGGGGTTCGTGAGGAACCTTTAACAGCTCAGTTTCGAGGAGAGATCACTGGAGGAACGAATTTACACATAGAAAAGGTGGCTGTTCGCCTCAAATGTGTGTTTTCAATAAGGCCTACCTAATTCTTCACCTTGAAACTCAATATATTATATATCGTTCTATAGAGGAAAACTCTTTTTAGGATTTTAGAGAGAGTGTTTAATGAATTTGGAAGTTAAAAAAACATGACTTCCATTGTTGTCTGAAACATGGGCAGCCCCAATCAGCAGGTGTTCCCTTACAGATTGGTGAGATAAGCCTATCTAAAGCCATTTTCCAGTTGGTCACTTTCTCTGGTAATAACTCATCCACAGTATTTCACTACAACAAAATTTGATTTCCAACAGATGTTTGTCTAACAGTTCAGCTTTCTAGCATTCGGGTTTTGCAGTCACACTATATCAACTTGTATCACACTCAAGTTCAAAAGGGGATGATTGGTAGCTCTTATATTTATGGCTATACTTGTATATATTATTCATTACATTTCCATTGCTGATGCATGCATGTGATTGAGCAAGAGAGAGGTTTTAATAATTAGCCCAAGTGATGATGTAAATCACATTGCCCCCTGCAGCGTAAAGTGTCCTTTAGGAGGTCCTCAACCATGGCTTTGCTAGCCATTCCACAATCCAGGCTGAGGACCAAGGTTGACCAGGCCTTTTCTATTAGAGCCGCAAAAACAACCTTCATGAGATCAGACTGCAAGATCCTCATCCTCTTTCAAATCCCTCTAAAAACATATTTTAGTGCACTTTCATAGGGTTTGTGTTCTGAATTCACCGTTGAGTCACTTCTTGAAACCTCTTAACTCTTCTTTAATTGATTATTGATTATTTCTATAATTTTATATTATTTTATTTGACTTATGTATCTTCTATATTCTACTCTAACAACATGGCGGTTCAACGTCGCAGCCTCCATGGAAGGCCACCTGTAGCTTTAACTGTCTCATTGTAAGATCACAAAAACATAAAGAGTCTTATTCTCAGGAGAATAAACACTAACATACCTAATTATGCATATTATTTTTAATTTCCTCCAACATATTCTCATAAATGTTACATACTGGACATTTTAAATCATTTTTTTTATCATTGTTTGTCTACCATTTTTCAGTACTATTCTTCTTCTTCTTTTTTTATTATTATCTCACAGTTATATTTAGAATTATGCCCCATGCTTGCACAATATAAACTAAAATAATGGTCTTAGAACTAGACCCTCTAATAGGCATTAGGTAATATTACAGGGCCCTCTTTGGTTAATATTGCATTTCGTGCATACTCCGTTATGAATTTGTAGTAATCAAATTACCAAAGCCAGCTGACATGCAATGAACCTGGGTCCCAAGACATTTTGCCTGGTTGATATTCCAGTATGATGAGATGATTTACAATTTAAGAATTGGATATGTGTAGGCAGAAGGAGCTCAGTAAGTCAATGTGGAACATGAAATAAAGTCCAACAGTCGATTAAATAAACACAGTATAGCATAAAGTTTGAAGTACAATAAATGCATCTAATGGAGTGAAATATCACGGCAGTCAAATGTTTTTACTCTGCTGTGTGTGACATTTATAGCCTCCCTCTCTCTCTCTCTCTCTCTCTCTCTCTCTCTCTCTCTCTCTCTCTCTCTCTCTCTCTCTCTCTCTCTCTCTCCCCTCCCCAACATTCCACACATGCGGAGAAGCAACAAGCTAGCTACCGAACCAGCAGCAACAGCTAGCAGCCAGCAGCTATCTCCGTCGGGGACGCGGCGCATTAACATGCAAAAGTTTAGAAAGACGGACTCCTTGTCCTAAACTGAGACAAGAGCAACGCCTAGTGAAACCCGATACCACTGTCGAAACCATGGGTCATGGCTGGCTTTCGCAACAGCTAGTTATTTCGGTTATTTGAAGCTTCAAATGTGTGAAAAGTCGCTCGGTCTCTCCTCGTCGTTGAACAAGATGGCAGCAGCAGCACCGTTGCAGGATTTGACTGTGGTTCGGGTCCTCGTTGCTAGCCTGTTCCTTGACGCTCTGGGTGATATGATTTACAGGTCTTACTGAAGGTATGTCGCCTTATATGTAAACTGGCTGTCAAGTACGCTTTCTGTGCTACGGTTGTGTTAGTCTATTTTATAATTTTAACGTTGAAAGGACTCATGGCTAGCTTGTTTGCTAACTGTTAGGCTAGCCAACTTCTGTTAGTTCCCTTTGGCAGATAAGTATTAACGCTAGCAGCGAAAGCTAATTTGTTAGTGCTAACGACTGATACTAGTTATTTAGGGGTCTGCTGTGAGCATGCACTTGTTTGTGTTTTGATTTTGAGCAACTTTAACTGTGTACTACGTAATACATTAACGTTATCTTGTAAAGATATAGACAAAATAATATAGGAATATAATTTACTAAGTAAAAAGATAACAACACGCAACAGTTGCCTTACTGTACGTTTACATTGGCCTGTTTAGTTCGTAAAACTACATTGAGTAAGTTATCACCTATCCCACATAGTAAAACACACCTATTATTTAGCTGCTTGTCACTTACAACATAAGTTTCAACAGGTGTCAGGGCTGGTGGTGCCCTTCCCCCAAACACACACACACACACACACACACACACACACACACACACCACCCCTCCCATATGTTAACTGTCTCCTAGATTGATCAGTAACAAATTGCGTGTACAGCTGGCATTCTTTGAACGGTGGTGAAACACACCACAAACACACATACACTTGCACACACACACACACACACACTTCTGTGTCATGGCTCTCCATTTCAGGCATGAACCTTGTAGCCTTTTGGGATATCAAGCTACCTAGTTTGGCAGTGAGAGGAAAGAGCAGGAGGTATCACAGCTGTGTCCGTGCCAGGGTCCCTCAGAGACTGATGGGCATGCACAGGGTGAGATATTTGCACCGCACCAGCCATATGGTGGTAGATCGTTTGCTAACTTTTGCCAGTTGCATCATCAAGTTATGACCAACATTTGCCAGACTTGCAGGTGTGGGTGATGAATGAAGAAAGTGTCTTGATCTCTACGTAGCGATGGCAGAGTATTGCTATCTTGAAATCTCCTTTTTGCCTGCAGACATTTTAGTTACACCCTCCAATGTGTTGTCTGTAAATTCTGTCAAGAAAAACTCTCTCTCTCTCTCTCTCTCTATATATATATATATATATATATATATATATATATATATTTATTTACCAGTTAGAATTTTAGTAGTAAGCTCAGTTTTAGTACTGCCAATATTGTTCTCACTAGAGTGAGGTCGATATGTTTTTCCATATAAGATTCAGTTTGAAAGAAAAGTTTGGTCATAACGGTGGTTGTTAATCTCTGTTAGCAGAATATGTGATAAAACTCACCACCCATGCAAGTCATGAGAAGTGAAGTGTGTATTATGTTGACGTTGAGGCACACCCGTCTGCCTGTCTGAGCCTGTGTGTGACAGCTTTAGTAGTTGGGAAGGCCACTGGCTCTCAGCAGGCCTTTCTTGTCGAACAAAACTTTGTGCTTAAGACAGCCAGCGTCTTGAGTGTCTTTGTGTAACGTGGGATGTAGCCTGAAAACTGGAATCACCTGAGTCTGAGTGTGAACCCAGTCAGGCACAATCTATGTCTCTGTTTGGAAATATTCAGGAAGTGTTGCTGTTAGGCCTGCCTGCTTTCTGCCTGTTATCATGGCATCGTGACTTGCTGAAAGGAGAGGAATGTTGAGGAAAAGCCGAAATAAACTTAAAAAAATAGTGTTTGAAATTGGAAAATCGTTCATGTTTGACATTTTTTAAAAGTAAAAGATTATTGTTGCTATAGTCAGTTAGCTATACGGACATGGCTGGCATGTGTGACACTGATCAGATAGTATTGAATGTGTTAGCAGTTGGAAAAAACAAGTGGGGTTGATTTTTGTTTTTATTTTTAGCTCAGGTTTGGGCATTTGGGAATGAAATACATCACAAATCAGATATTTGCCAAAATAAAACTTTTGTTTAAATGCACGGATCTGAGTTTTCTGGTCATTACAATTCAGTTGCAAGGCCTGTGCTTTTTTCTCTCTCGCTTGTGTGTCAAATTACTGGAGAGGGTGAGAGAATGGATAATTCTGTGTCATTTGTCCATGCAGATAATGATTAGACTGGGTTCATAGGACAGGCAGACATCTGAAAATTACTCACGTATGCATGTGGGTTGTTTTGAGTGTAAACTCGGATGTCAGATATGAGTCATTCTTAAAAGTAGATGTAAAGATATGGTTGAACATATTCAAAATAAGTAAACATTGGTCATTATTAACAAGAAACTAAATTTTGTAGGCTGTGTTGAACGTAGATTTAATGACCTCGTCATTGGTCTTCAAGATCTCTTTGGAGGTAAAGTGAGATCTTATTGATTGTGTCTGTATCAGTTGAACTGGAGCATTGCATAGGCTGTTAACTGTATGTACAGCTCACAGCGTCTCCCTTGGATGAATCTACTTCATCATTTGATTAACTCAGATTGTGGTTTTGAAGCAGGTTAGGATTGAGTATTTGTTCTTGGTGGTCATCACATTAAGTAACAGTAACGATACTAATGTGCCTGGGTCATAGACAGAGTTTCAGTAGAATCCCTGACAGAAAGGTTTATCAGTCAGGGATCAGGTGTGTAGGTGCTTTTGTAAAATGTCACTGAGTTACAGATCATGCTTCATGATGTATCATTTCCCCCTGGGGTACTGCTTGCTTTGCGGTTCTACTTTGTGTGAAACTGACCCTCTGGTGTAGCGTGCAGGGACACGCCAGAGATGCAACGGGCTTCCCCCATCTCCCATTACAATAAGCCAGTTCCCCTTTTCAGTAAGGGTGACATGGTGGCTTAGATGTGTATTTGCTTGGCAGCTTTTATGGCTGCTTTCTTTAGATCGCAATCTTTCTTCGGAGGATGTAATAGGAATATGCTGTTTTGCTATGAACCAGTTCAGTTCAGCACTTATCTGTACATAGATTTTGCTTAGTAGAGTTTTTGAACAGTGCATCATTTTAATATTTCCAAGGTAGTCAGCATCATGTAGGCAAATGCTAATCTTAAAGTCTAAAAACCTGATTGTGTCAGCTTTGCATATCCTTGACTATATGATACATGTGGCCTGTATTTTATTTATTTTTCTGTTGTTTAGGTATGGCCTCACAAGTCTTGGTCTACCCATCACACCTGCACTCAGCTCAAACAAGTGCCTTAGGAACCAGCAGCAGTGGTACCAGCAGACACAAAGACGAAGCTCACCACATTAATAACACCAGCAGAGCCTTTCAGCACCGACCCCTACACAAGACCTATGTGATCGGAGTCAACTACGGAATTGCCTATCCCAACAGCGCTGTCCCATCCTCAACCAGTGCTGTTTCAGGAAGACTGCACAGAGAACTAGAGCTTGGAGAGAGGGAGGAGTGGGCATTGCAGACGGCAGGATTACAGAGAGAGGAGAGCTGGGAGAGTCGAGGGGACGGTCCAGCTGGGATTGAGGAGTCTCTTGGCCAGAGCAGAGGCCCACAGGAAGTGAGGCTTTGTAGAGACAGTGCTGGAACTCCACCAGGAGGAGGCCTGGACTGCGGGCTACTTAGGAGGGCCTGTATCAGAGCAGAGGAAGACGTGGGCAGAAACCGAAGAGTACAAGCAAGAGGAGGATACGTCAGCCTTCTAGACACAGGTGCCACCCAGAGATGTGAACAGAAGGCAGGTGAAGGTGGAGAACATCCGCGGGAGAACAACTGCGTCGGAACCATGCAGATAGTGGAGGAGGTATCTGCTCTACCTTCACTTCCTCCCCCTGTGGCCATGTTGCAAACCAGCAAAGGGAACAATGCAGACACACTCAGAGTAGGGGGTGGAGGGACACTGCCTACTCAACACAACAGGGTTGAGGCCGTGACCGGCATGGGAATCGGGGTGGATGGGACCGAAATCAGGCCTAATGGCAGTACTGAGGCAGTGGCAGGAGCTCCAGTGACCAGAACTGGATCAGCAGATGGTGACTATCAGTTAGTTCAGCATGAGGTTCTGTGCTCTTTGAAGAACAGTTATGAGGTCTTGGAGTTTCTGGGTCGTGGCACCTTTGGCCAGGTGGTGAAGTGCTGGAAGAGGGGAACGAATGAAGTGGTGGCTGTCAAAATACTGAAGAACCACCCATCCTATGCACGCCAGGGACAGATTGAGGTGAGGATTTGTTTATTTTTGTTGTGTGAGTTCGGTGTTTTTAGTTGAAATTGTAGCTGAAAATTGGTGACCTCGTTGCTTGTGACTACAATTTTGTTGGGGCATCACACCAGCACATGACGAGAGGAACAGTGCTTCTATTGTCATTCTAATTAACATGGTTAACAGGGACAGCTTTTGAGCTTTCTTGATGCTAGAGAACTGTCTATTGCTAAAGTTTTCTTCTGCCTTTTTTATTCTTAACTCAACCAGTGTTATTTTCTTACTTGATCCTGAACCCCCAGGTGGAGATCCTGGCACGGTTGAGCAGTGAGAATGCAGATGAGCACAATGTGGTGCGTGCTCTGGAGTGCTTTCAGCACCGCAGCCACACCTGCTTGGTGTTTGAGATGCTGGAGCAAAACCTCTACGACTTCCTTAAACAGAACAAGTTCAGTCCACTGCCACTCAAAATCATCAGGCCTATTCTGCAGCAGGTAAAATGACATCTATGGCACATACACAGATACAGTACACATGCCCCTGAATGCAAACACAGGTGCTCATAGAAAATAATATTTTGCTGAGGAATGACATGTCCAAATCCAATTTTGGTCCCAGAATCTTATCTGTCTTTATTTATGTAAATGTTTGCAGGTTGCAACAGCCTTAAAGAAGCTGAAGTCGCTGGGTTTGATCCATGCTGACCTGAAGCCAGAGAACATCATGTTGGTGGACCCCACCAGACAGCCCTACAGAGTCAAGGTCATTGACTTTGGCTCAGCCAGCCATGTCTCCAAGGCAGTCTGTTCCACCTACCTGCAATCCAGATACTACAGGTGAGGAGTACCACATTCAGTCAAATCACGGTATAATCCATCATTCACCAAGTTCAGAAATGAATAGACCCATCTTTGTTATGGAATATTTACTACTCATGCATCTTGAAAGAACAGCAAGGGAGTTACCCTGCAGTGGTTGAGGCTTGAGTTGACTGACATACCTATTCATACTTTTCAACATTTGTTTTGTTAGTGTTATTCTCTGTTACTTATGAAAATAAAGTTCTTTTTAAATCCCACTAAAAAGAATTTGCTGTCATCAGGCAAAATCATTAGGCTGGCTATTGTCAGTGTGGAAATTGCTACAGATTCAGTGTCATGTTTCTAATGAGGAATTGTATTTTTGAGTTATATTGCATACCGAGGGAAAAGCACACAAGTCACATTAAACAAGTGAAAGTTATATGTATTTCATTTTTACTTCTGGTTTGTTATGACAGAAATGAAAAAAGAGTTGGAAGAGAGACAAAAATGCACACCTCAGAAGAAACGTGGTTTCGAATAGTACAAAATGTTCAGAAATGTAATCAACAGGGTAGAATTTTTTTAGGAAGCATAGAGACAGTGCAATGTCATGTCGTTTGTCATCATGATATGCCAACATTGTTAGCTGTCTCATGGGTAATAGTTGTTTATGTGTGGGTCTGTTTGTTTCCCACAGGGCTTAGCAAAGTCTTGCCCCCAGCTTTATGTGTTTGGGCCTTCTCTCTTCTTACGTAATGTGAAATGCTCTGTGTTAACCTGCACACTCTCACTGGGAGCACCATGACGTGCACAGCCTTTCCCCCCTTTCTGTTTCTGTCTTTCACTTTTTGTCCTCTTCGCCTGCTGTCTTTCTCTTTGCCCTGCCCCCTCAGTCTTTCCTGCACTCAGGCATTTTTGGACCCATGCCTGCATGCATGTATGTCTGATCTGTGTTCAGAACGTCACGCCCTAAACTCTGCTCGCCGCTCTTGCATAACGTGCAGAGGAACTGAGATGTTTATATGAGGAACAGCGTCATGAAATATTTTGCATGTCTTGTAGGCTATAGTGATAAAGAGAACGGGCTTATGAAATAGATTGTGATCTCCAGGACACATTGTCAACTCCAAATAACTTAACATTAAGTAATTAAGCTGTAATTATTCCACACAATATATTAAGGACCTGCTGTAGTTAAAACAAACAACAGCAACAAAATGACTGTTTGTACAAAGTAGTAGTAGTAGTACAAATCTACTCTCATTAGAAATGCAATGCCCGTAGAAGTTAGTGACAGTTGACATGTTTAATGAAATGGATGCTTGCTTCCAAGGCAAAATATTTCCTTTTCAGTAACCACTGGACAACTTCTTGGCTGGCAGTTTTATTCACCTACACTCTTACAAGCAAGTTTAAGCAAGGTTGATCGGGTTGGGTAAACTATTGCATGCTCTTCAAACATTGTGCAATCTATGACAAATACTCTGACATACTGGGTATGTCTGTAGCTAATGCACTGCACACACCCACCATTCCACTATGCAGCCCTGATTTTGTTGCTCTGAAAGGACTTCATTTTCTCAGTTATTTCAACTGTATAAATCAGGAAACTAAAGTGTGGGTGTCCTGAAGCAAACTTCTTTGTAAAATGATGAACCTCAGAGCACCAAAATGCCAGCAATAACCCTGCAAATTCTCTATTTTTGCGAAAGCAAGCCACTTTCTAGTCCCCCCTCTGAGAGACGAGGAGGAGAGTGGAGCTATAGCTGTTGCATAACATCAAGGCTTTGCTCTGCAGTTGACCTGGTTAAGGGTGTGTGAGTGTGCGTTCATGTGTGCTTGTGTGTTTTGTCTTTGAGCAGCGTCGGCAACGCTGAGATCATAGCGCATTTAAAATGGGCTGGCACTGAATTTTAGGGAGGTCACCCAGGACACAGAATGCCAGGGAAGAATGTGGTATGTAAAAACCCACATTTAGATCCAGGAAAAACATTCAGACATTCCTGTGTGTGTCTGGGTGTGCTCATATGTGTGCCTCTGTCCATTCAACAGCTTCCAGGCTGGGTACTTTATGTATGTTACACAATGTACCTAACATGCTTACAGTTACTCAGTTCAGATGTGATAAAGAAGTTCTCTGAGGATGGGAAACCGGTGTGTCAAAATTGTTAACCTGCTTGAGCCAAAAAGCTATATTGATGTGAAATCACAATCATCATCCCATCTGGCCATATTTGAACAATTTCAGTCTATTCTTTTGATTCTTTTTCATTATGCAAAGCAACTATTTTTATGCCCTTTGGCAGCTAATAGAGAGCCATTGGGTAGGGAAGTTGTTCAAATAGTACAGACATAGTAACTTTATGGCATATAATGGTACACCAGCACTTCCATTCCTTTGTATTTTCAATTTATTTGCCCCCTTCCACTGTGTGTAGAAATTGGTTTGGCCAGCTGGTAGTATATATGGATTGGTAGTTTACTTTGTGCGTTGATGGGCCTTTATGTTAGCCTGGTTAGGTAAACATCTGTATTCATAGAGAGACGTTGCCAGAGTCTAAAAAAAATGACTGTTGCAGGTCACTGAACATTTTTACCGACCACTCTTCTCTCTACATTTACCCTGCATTTGGCGGGTGCTAATTTTATTCCCTGGATGTCACCACATTTTCATATCTATATCATTATATAATTTGAGTCCCAGAGCGGGGAGTGTGTTTGCCATTTTGTATGTACATCAGGTTATCAGGAGAGTGGTTTGCAGGACACAGAGTCTCCTCGTCCACAGTGCTCATATTGCATAATGCCTGTACTGTATTGTTACCACAGTGTAGCTGTTAAGAAATGCTGGCCTCACCACAGTGAGCAGGAGTTTTTTTTTTAACATCTCTGGGGTTTTCCCTGGATTTTCCAGAACCAAAGGTAGTAGCATTGCCAGCAGTGTGGCTTTGATGCAAAAGTGAGTTTTTAAAGACACAAATAAAACCCTTAAAGAGCAGTAAAATTGAGTTTGTCTTAACACTCTCATTAAAGGCACAGTCTTAGAGCAAAATGTAAACAAAATTATAAATACAGGTTGGCATTCATCGCTCCCACATGAACAGGCAGTTGTTTTAATACACAGACCAATGCTAGACAACATTAGAATCCAAGTTTTTCATGTTTTCTGATACCTCTAAAGGTTTGTTTGCCAGCATGGGGACCTTGTAGAGTAAAACATGCCCATATTTTAAATGATCAGATGAGAGACGCTCAAAATGCTGATTGCCCAATACTCAAAGAACAGATTGGGCCTTTAAGAGTTGGCACATAACAAGCATTGATGATATAAATGTCACAAACATCATGATTAATATAAATGCTAATTAAAGTTTTGCATATGTCTCACTGTTCACAGGATCAGCCGTGTGTATATATAAAACAGCTTATGGTTTCAGTTATTGCCTTTGATGAGGAGTTGTTAGGGGCCTGTGTGAAGCACTGCTGGTGCTACTTGCCTCAGGTTAGAAACAATTTAAAAAAAAAAAACCTGCATTGCAGAACCAATCCAAAGTCTTTAGGGCAGTGACATATAGAGTTGTGTGTTCTCTCTGTGTTATAAAGGGATTTGCTAAATTTCCAGTTTGTTTCACTGCAGAGGAGAATGGGAGGAGAGCATCAATTCATGTGCGTAAGGTGTCTCCTTAAATTAAGGGAAGTACCTTTGTTGCACTTGCTGCCGTTCAAGCAACTTGCTTGCATTTAGAGTTCCTCAGATGTAGGTGAATGAGATCTCAGATGCATGTTTTATACACTACACTTTTTTGGCACGATTTCAGGATGTCCTTTAATGAAAAGACTGTTTTTTTGTGCAGCAGTAATATTTTTTAACAAGTTCATACATCATTTGGTTCGGATTTGTATGGATATCCTGACTCACTGGGGTGTCTGTGACTCAGGTGGTAGCATGTCCAGTAATTGTAGGGTGGTGTTTTGATCCCTGGATCCTCCTGTTTGCATGATGCAGAGTCAAATGAATGCTTATTCAGGTTAGTCAGGTTTTTATATTGAAATACTATTCTTCAAGGGATTCTTATAAACGTACATTCAACATAATTTCTAACAAAACGGTCTACAGTTTTGTTAATTTACCTGTAAATGTGTCTCTCAGTGAACCTTGTTAGTCCACAACCAGACAAACAGAATCTAGCCCTATGCTGTAGTGGGCCCTGGGTATTTTAATTCACCTTAAGCAAACAGATGCAGTCTTTTTCCTGAGATCTTGCTTAGTCATCTGGATATTTTTTGTGTAAATACTATGAGGTGGTAATTTGAACTTCATTGGTTTTATAAGCATAACTCTAGAAAGAAGTCTCTGGCAGAAGCCGTTCAATGCTTGTCATGCTCTAATATGTTGTTGCCATGGTAGCATGACACAGCAGGGCCTGGTGAGGTGACTGTTCTGTCCTGTGGGTGCTGGTGACGTAAAACCACCTCCCACAATGAAAATGGAGCACTGGGCTATGTGAATAATTCAGCTAAGCAGATCAGGTGGAAGGAAAGATGGCTATCATCTTAGCATGCTTACAGATTTGAGCATGTTGTGTAAGGCTTTCTTCATCAAGGTGTGCTTTCTTTGTCACAAAAGTGTTAGGGTAGTACCTGGATGGATTGTACTTATTGTCAACTATTTGATGTAGAGAGTCTTTGTAATGAAAAGGAAAATTGAATCCTGAGTAGGCCCTGACAAGTAGTCCTTCTTTCTAAAAAGCATATGTTGAGATGAAGAAGAGTTGTTTTGACACAAGTGGGGACTTTTTATTGGTTTGGGAAGTGAAACAATGAGGGGAAAAACATGTTGCAGTGTTACCTAGTTTGTTCTGATGGTCAGTAGGCAAGTCATGCATAACGGTGAACCCCATACCTGTTGCTAGGACTCGTGTGTATATATATATATGAATAATACATGATCACTCACAGTAAGTGGTGTATTTTGTGTAAACATGTTGCTAGATTCCCTGTTTCTTTCCTGCAGGCTCTTTTTTTCTAATCCCAAAAAATAGCATGTGTCAATAATTTTTTTTTATATATATAAATAGCATAATAGTGTGTGTGTGTTTTTTGGTGTGTGTGTGTGTGTGTATATATATATATATATATATATATATATATATACACACACACACACACACACACACACACACACACACACTTTTTTTTTATCTTGCTTAACCTTTGTGTTTTTTTTTTTTCTCTAAAATACAACTGCCTTTCCTGGTGTGTGTGCGCATGTGTGTGTGTGTGCGCGCATGTGTGTGTGTGTGCGCGCATATCCAGTCAGCTTAATTATGGTCTTGATGTGAACCCCAGAGAGGGTAGTTGCTACTGTGGAATAAACCAGCCCTTATACAAAGACATTTTGTAGAAGAGCCACAGTTTTAAATGATGATACACAGCTTTCCAGCCCTTTTCTGTCTCTCCTCTTTACTTCTAATAAGCATTAAAGAATTGTTGTATTTGATCTGTTTATGTTTGTCCCTTTTATTTAAGCTGAACTGGGATATGGCATATGTTATAAATAGTTTTAGTTTGAGCCATATTGTCTCTTTAAGACTGCTGTCATTTCCTTACAGTTGTGGTTGAATTTACTATGGTCGTATGGTTTTTATTTCATTAATTTATTGATTTATTTGTTGCTTTTGTGCTTCCTTGACTACTGCAATGTAGCCAAGTCCTCCTCCACCCATTTTTCCTGGATCAAAGCATCCTTTTGCTTAGAAGTAATGGGCGGATGGTTTTAGTCATCGAAGAGTTTGTCAATTTTAAAGATTGCTCTACTTTTAATTTGCTTTGGAGTCCTTTACCAAGAAACTACTTGTGCAAGCTTTTTGAAAATGTAACAGAAATGAATCACATGCCACTAGTGTTTGATATTCTAGCGGTGTCTTTCAGGCGATCTTGCTTTCAGTCTTTATTTCTCTGGTTTCTGCACATTCGTGTTCACACTCATGTAACTTGATCAGCTGTCCCCATATTAAGCCTTAGTCAAGCAATGGGATGTGTTTGAAATGTAATCATCATGGATCAGCGTTGTCTACAGGTGTTAAAACACTGGGTTCATATGTCCTGTACTGAGTCCCATTTCATCAGGTTTAACACGCTTAGATATTGTGTGTGTGTGTGTGTCCGTGTGTCCGTGTGTCCGTGTGTCCATAGTTATCTACTTTCTCTGTACACAGTGGCGGTGGGTTGCCATACAGTCTGCAGTGTTTGCTGCTCTCTAGTGTGACTAGTTAGTTCTGGAACCTGGTCTGGCTGCCAAACACCTGTGTGTGTGTGTGTGTGTGTGTGTGTGTGTGTGTGTGTGTGTGTGTGTGTGTGTGTGTGTGTGTGTGTGTGTGGGTGTGTGTGTGTGGGTGTGTGGGTAGTGTGTGTGTGTGTGCGGGTAGTGTGTTAAACGTGTGTTATGTGATGAGCTGTTACAGCTCTGGAAAGCTGGGGCCATTGCTGAAGCTTTTATCAGTCTGGTAGTATAGCTGGGAGCAACAACACGTGCTTCCTTTTTGGATCCCCTTCCCACCCCACTATGTGTGCGCATGTTTGTTTATGTTTTTTGCCCTAGGCGACAGCTATACCCTTAGTCTGTGTTGGTGCAGTCTGTGGATAATATTTGTGCACTCATTCCCGCCGATGTCAGTATAAAGTGAAAATACTTTGATAACAACTGTCAAACATGATGTTTTAAAACGCTCAAGACTTTATAGCAGCAGAAAATGATAATTATATTTTAGTATTCAACAAAACAGGGTAAGTTGTTAAAAATAACAAATCTTACTGTAAAGCATTTTGTACCCATCTGTTCTCTACCTCAAACATTAAGCAACAGCAGAGGCCATGGATTTGATGCTAAAGTATAGTTAAAACTACAACTAGAGGTTTTAGGCTTTTGTAATCGTGAGCATTACCTAATTTGGCCTCAGTTGATCTTTAGTTTGTGCAGCGTGAGTGAAGCAGAACTGAAAGCTGTGTGAGAAAGCAATATCAAGTTTGTGTAGTAGTAATTTTGTAATTCATTCTTTTGTATTACCAGTGTGTAGTGTTGTCACGATACCAAAATTATTGTCTCGATACCGATACCAAGTCAAGAATTGCGATTTTGATACTTTTCCTGAAAAGGGAGAAACACTCTCAAATGTCATTGCTGTGCTTTATTTTAAAACCGCGACAAGATTTTAATCATATAGCACACTAATGAATGAACATATGAACAGCAGATATATTAAACATTTGAACAAAATATGAAATATCAAAATATAAAAAATTAGATCAGTGACATTCAAGGTAAAAAAATAAATAAATTTAGCAGCATTATCTCAGTAATCATAAGAAACATAAGATAAAACATAACTTTATCTTGATTCTGAACTTTGAAAAAAAGCAAATAAAATTTAGCAGCAATATCTCACATATTGTAACTTATTCTGTCAGTTGTGCAACCTTTCCTTTCAGAGGAGAAAACTCAGCCATTGAGCCTGTGGCTCCAGACTTCTGTAGCACACCTAAATAGTTTATGTGTGATAGTAACAATAACTTGTGACTAACTTAGCATCTCTATATGCAGTGGCTATAGTGATAACTGCTAACATTTACTTAACCATAACATTACCATAATTAATAATAGGAAATAATGAGTTAACCTAATGTTATTTAAGCTGTGATATATGGATTAATATAGGCTAATGTTTCCTGTACTTCAACGTCTGATTTCTTTGATGGTTAACTTTATATTTGAGTCCATAATTTCTTACAAGGCGTTTCACAAATACACCTCCTTTGCGTAGGTCTGTGCTCTTTAAATGCTGTAATAACCTAATATAAATAAATTACTGACTAACATGCACATGCTCTGATTATAATCATCTAGCCTACTGATCATTTTAGCTGATGTTTTGTATGCTTTATTTTAGCAGCTTGCAAATTATTAATGTTATCTGTGAAAGTTGCGTTTTCAGAGATGTTGAATTAGCCGTAGGCAGGCTATTGGTTAGCCATGAGGATAATGCCCATAGTTAGCCTACTATTTCTCCAGATAGCCTCGTCAAACTATGGTGGTGCAAAAAAGTGACTTCTCACAAAATAAACCATAGCCTACTCATTTGACTTATTTAAGGGCATGAACGTGATCTTTCACATATTAACCTGTCGGTCTTTAAACTCCTTGCACAACTCGGCGTGCTTGTCGGCCAAGTGTTTCACCAGGTTCGAGGTGTTGGCTCCCTTTGTTTGCATTGGTTTGTAGCACTGACGACAAACAGGTCTTGACGTATCGGTAGCTTTGCCCTCACTGTCAGCAAGGTAGGCAAAGTACTTCCATATTTCACTCCTCGCGTCATCTTTTTCTACCAGTCATGGACCGGTGGCCACAGTATCACTTGTGCTCGCACATGCAGCCATCTCATTACAGTGTTTGTCACATGACAGCTGCAGCTTCTTTGCTGCGTGCGTGAGGAGAAAAAACACAGACGTCCATTGGAAGGCACTGGAAGCGTGCGTTGTACACACCAACATGAAATACGTCTCTTACAAATCTGGAGCGCGGTCATTCTTAAAAGTATCAATACTAATACATTTAGGAATCGTGATGTTTTTAATTTCCGAGAATAGCGATACTTTTGAAGTATTGGTGCACCGTGCAGCACTACCAGCGTGTAGTTCGTCCACCTATGCTTTTATTTATGTTTCTTTGCCCTTTGAGTCTGAATTCATATCATCATTTTTTTTGGTCAGACTTTTTGATAATCCGCCTACAGATAGATTTAGAGCATTTGTAACATTTCAACTATTCAGCTCTGTCTGTAGATGTTAAACAGATTATCTATATGTAGATGTGACAATTCATGAACATACTTTAACCAAGATGTTTTTTGTGTCTAAACCTAACCAAACCTTAACAATAGTGGTGTAATACTTAAGAAAACAATTTAATTCGTTAAACAGTTGAAAAGTTGAATCTCAACTAATAAGCTGTTGAAATTTGTCCTACATGTAGGTGAAATATCCTAATAAAGTGTTTTTTTCTTTTTTAAAATATAATTGTCCTTTGATAAAGTGTTTAAATGTGGGTTCTAACTGCTCCGTCTGTGCCCAAGACTTATCACTGTGTTGTAACAGGCTTCTTTTTGTGTCCAAACAAAGTTTTCTCTCTGGGCAAATACACCTCTGATGATTGAAGCACTTAAAACTAGGAAAGCTTCAATCAGTGTCTTTGTCCCCGCTTTGCAGGATTGTTCCTTAAATGTTTGGGACAGTCACCCTCAAGGCTCTTTTTGGTATTGCGTAACTGGACTTCTTCCTCTTGAAGGAGCAATAGGAAATGGTAAAGTGTAATTTCCCCCTCCAGGCTAAGGAGGGCACAATGGCAGCATGGGCTGTGCTGTAAATGTAATAGACGTGACATCTGCAGTTGTGTGTCTACATGCATACGTACATGCACACATAGAAACACACACATGCTCACGGTCATATACACATTGAGCGATGGCCCCATTTATCACCCTGTAATACTGTTACATTATGGTCTTGCGTCCGGTTGTTGCTTGGCAACAGTCATTTCCCCTGTGGTCGTCACAGCAGTGGTTGCTATTTGCAGCACTGTTGCTCAGCTGCTGTGTCCAGGGCTAATGGCCCATTGTTTTCATATGCCGCCTCACACTACTGCTGCAAGATTACTAGCTCCATTTGAATTGTGTAAGTGACAAAGTCCATTCCTTGGAAGAGATTTAGTTCTTTGTTGCAGTAAGCATGTACGTCATATGGGTGTAATGTTCATTTTGAGATCCCTGAATTACCTTTTGTTGATGAGTCCTTGATTTCTTGCACAGACAGTTATGTACCATGCTTTGTGGTATTCAAAATTTTCCTTTCCTAATTGTTAAATTAAATGGAATTTAAGAGGTGTAATAGGGTTATATAAAATGTAAAACCATAACATGAGGAGATAAGTGGAAATTAGTTTGAAATGTTTTTAAAATGTTATCAAATGAAGCAAAGGTGGTACCCTAAAATGACCAGTGTTTTTGGCATCTAGGAGTGTAGTTCAGTCCCTTCACCCTCTCTTTCCTAGCGCAAGGGAGAAACTATGGTGGAAAAAAACGTGAAAAGTGAAAAACGCAACTGGCTCCATCTAGAACTAGTGTTTGGTTTGTCCGTTTTGAGTTATTGTAGAAACATGGCAGTTCAACGGGAGGCAACTGCCATTTGTAGATTAAAAAAAAACACTCATTGTAGGGTAACAAAAACCACTATTCTTATTTTAAGGTGATTTATACACTACACAAACATCTATGAATATTATATTCCATTTCTGCCAACAGATTCTCCTAAATGGTATGACCTAATTACACATGCCAGTTCCAGTCACACGCTAAGTATTATAAAGAATTTTTACAGATAATTTCATCTGTTCTGTATGGTGCTTAAAATGTTAACTGAAAAACTACAAAAAAGAAGCCCTGAAATAAATGTTTACCATGTTGAGTTTATGTTGAGACTGTGCTTGAAAGGTGTTGACTCATTTGGTCATTTTAGAGGTAGTAGTTTTGTTCCCAGATTGGACAAAATATTTGAATATTAGGTGAGAAAGCGATATGAAGTTGAATATGATCTGTTGAGAGTCAATATATAGTTTTCCACTACTCGTTTCTGTTGTGAATTATGCTGATGATGGCCAGCACTAATTAGCTAGCATATCTTCCTGTACCTTTTTTATATGTTGGAACAAAACTGAAATGCTTGACAGTTATGAATTTGTGCTTTTGAAAGGTTTTCTTATTGCTGACAGCCTGACATGTTTGGGTTGGTAGTGGCAGCACAGAGATTACACAAGGTGCAGGCAACACAAAGTGGAGTCGTAGTTAAAATCCAGAGTCAGTTTTAATATTGATTTTTATATGGTCTACAGAGTTTGCACTATTCACTAAGCTATCTTGTTCAGCCTCCCTTTTTGAGCTCTATCGATGCAACAGAAGCTGCAGAGACCCTAACCCTGCCACTCGTGTGAATCCATTTCTGTGTTGTCCACTGTGACAGTGTGAAAAGTTGTATTTTACATTGTGACCAAGTCTCAGACATAACCCTTTCTGCCTCTGTTGTCTCTTTGTAGGGCTCCAGAGATTATTTTGGGCCTGCCATTTTGTGAGGCCATAGACATGTGGTCACTGGGCTGTGTGATAGCTGAGCTCTTCTTGGGCTGGCCCCTCTACCCCGGAGCGCTGGAGTACGACCAGGTAACATTCCTCTCACACATACACACATACAACAATTGCAAGCCACTGTGTTACACGTACACACACTTCAAGGGAAGGGAAGGAGAGACCCTAAAGATGTAGCCCTGAGGCTGCAAAGAGGGCAAAATTATGTTTTTCAGACATTACAGACTACATATTTAATCCTTAATCATCATCATAATAATAATAATTCTTAGGTCTCTACTTTTGCAGTAGCCAACACTCCACAGTATGTTCATTATATAGGTAAACCTTTATTTGTTGTCACTCTCTGATCTCTCTCTCGCCATGTGATAGAAGTCGACAAATCCAGCATGAAATCCACCTAATACTAATCTGAGTTGAGTGAATCAGGAAATTGTTCTTGGCAATGTGTGATTATCTTCCCACAAGGTTGTGCTACACTATTGGGACTTTAAAAGGAGTCCCCCGGCGAGGGAGAGGGAGCATGGGAAAAGGCCCACATCACATTCACAGACAAGTACAGGATTACCCTGTGTTTGACTATAGGCAACTCAGTGAAGACCAGAGTTAAGCCTCATGTTTTCAGTGTATGAGTTTCGAAATTTTGAAAAAGAAAAAACTTGGACACCCTGTAATTGTTTTGTCTTGGCATCTCTTATGTGAGAAAATAATATTTGACCTTTTATGGGAATCTACAAAGCTCTTCACTTATGTGGCTCTCTGTGCCAAACCAAATGTTTGAAATTGGTTGGACTTCCGCAGAACACAACAAACAAAATTGATGGCTTATTTGGTTACTCTGTTTTTAATGCGTGTGCGTGTGTCTGTTTTTGTAGTTTTTGGTGAGGTGTCACCTTCGGCAGCAGTTTGGACAATCATCAGTCAGAGATAGTGGCTGATAGAGCTTTGCTGTCCAGTGACAGCACTGTTGTACCACTGGGCCATGCCAGGACGCACACTCACGCGTGCACATTGAGCCCCCAAAAGTATGCTGTGCTATGCCAAGGCTCACTGCAGTTCCACTCTACACAGCAAAATGTATTTATAAACATAAGCCTGATGGTAGACATGTGCACGCGCGCACACACACACACACACACACACACACACACACACACACACACACACACACACACACACACACACACACACACACACACACACACACACACACACTCTGACACTGGTAAGCGTTTGGTGCACCATCAGCAGGTTCTCAGTCCAGTGCCCTCTGGCCAGTCAGTGTGTTTGTTCTGGGCCATAGACACATGCACATGCACTCATGCACACACATACAGGCTGTAAAACCAATCACTGTAGGATTTTCATTGGTCATGGGATTTCTGGAGTATCAAGGAATTTTGAGAGGGGTAATCAAGATGATGCATGCGAGAGAGTTGAATTAATTCTTGGGAAAACTGAGCACATATCTGGGAAATATACAGATGGTTAATTTCACAGGAGAATACAGAATATATTTAGAATATTTATGACTTGCAAATGAACAGTGCTGGAAACCACTGAAGATTATCAAGTGAGTTGAAATGCATTTTTATGACTTAGTTACACAGGTAATTTAGTTTTCCATCAGAGCCATGTTTGTAACTCCCAGTGAAACATGTAATCAGTTACTTTGATTCAGATGTATAATCTTCATCTGTGCAATAGATCACGTGAGAAGTTTCGAGTTGTGATTGTGAGGGAGGGGGTAACTCTGACCTAGGCCTGCCCCTAACTTTCTTGTAGCTGCGTCTTTGTACACAGCATGGCAGGCTGCAAACTTTACAAACCAAATCTCGTCTTAAAAATGACCTAACCACAAAATGATTGTGATGAAAGTAGACAAGGGTGATGGCAACACTGGACAGTGCAAGGCAGGGCAGCACATTTGTTGCCTCCGGTGCTGACTGTCAGTATAGTCGGCTGAAATACTTTTGAACCAGACACTGGAGCAACCTCCTCTATTGCTTTCCAGCGTGACTAGAGGCTCGGCTGACGGTGCTGTCAGCGGCCCAGCAGGAGAAACGCTCCTTGGTTGCGCTGCAATTTTATATCTAAACTATGAGCAGGATGCTCACTTTGTACATTTCGCATTACGCAGTCTCTGGTCATAAGATTTACATCAGAAGCCGTGACGATTTAAATCTGTCACTTCAAGTCCAAATAAGGAACTTGATTACCTGAGGCCTTGATGATACTTGTGTAGGTTAAGCATAAATTCCTTAAGTACATTCAGCAAGGACTAAAGTTTTATAAGTAATGCAGGATTTAAACGCTGTTTTATCATAAACGGAATCCTCAGTTCATTAAATAATTCTTTATTGTGCTACATTTTTCCACGTCGGTAACCTCTGACTCCCTTTACTGTGTGTGTGGCATGTTTTCTGCATCCGCTCTGAGCCTGTGAAGCGCTCCATGTATGTCAGTTTGGCACAGCAGTAAAGGTTGAAGTGCAGGGGTTTTAGCATGCCGTATTAGATAACAAGCAACTTATAGACCAGCTCTTGGCCAAAAGCCAAGTGGCAGAGTATAACGTGTTTACATGTGGGAGATAATTTCTCTGCCTCATGTTGGTTTTCAAAAAGAGTCTTAATCGGGTTTGAACTACCATTACACCATTGGTATATATGATATATCAGAAATATCAGTTCAGTATCAGTTCATCCTATTCACTACTGGCCTGGATGATTGCTTTTTTAGAGCACTAATGAAAAAGTCTTCAAGTCCACACTAACAAGCTGCTGACGTAAAGTTCAAAATCGTATGTTGTTGGAATGCATCAGCGTAACTAAAGACTATTTTCATTAACCGTGGAAATGAATTAAATTCCATTTTACTGTGCTTTTCCTGCTAATTTCCCCCTCTCCCTTCAACTTTTCTCTGCCTCCTTTCTTCTGTCTGTGTTCTGTATCTCTCTCTGTTCAGATCCGGTACATCTGTCAGACTCAGGGCCTTCCTGCCGAGCAGCTGCTCAACAAGGGGACCAAGACCTCCCGTTTCTTTTCGAAAGAGTCCGACTCTCCCTACGCCTCCTGGAGACTAAAAGTACATGCACTCAAATATACACACATAGAACATGTATCTTATATGCAAACATGTTATAGACATGCAAAGTACACATGCTCCACACACATTATCACCAGCCACTGGTTCCTGTGGTGGTTGGGGCACTTACACATAGATTAAGTGGGAAGGTGAGATTCAAAATGAAAATAGAGATATTCTTTGGAAAGTCAAGGCAAAGTCCTTGCAGCAAGGACAAAAAGTTTGTGACAGTACGTTCCCTATAGGAAACAGCTGCATAAGCTTTTCAAAACAGGACAAAGCCAGCACAACCTGAGGGAAGCTCTAGGAAATGTGAAACTTTGTTTAGACTACCTGCTGAGCTAACTCTAAATACTTTTAAATGAATGTGAGCCTAATATTTATCTGTCTCTGTACTTCCCAGGAAAAACACTTTGACCACACAGATTTACATGGAAACGCATAGTTTGCTCCCACTGCTTGTTCATATGTCATCTAGTACTTTGACCTTTCATTCCTTATAATTTAAACATGACAAACACACAGAGATACAACAGAATGTGTATACAAAAATGATACATACTGCACCTATATACTGTAGATTTTTTTATCTTGATATTTGTATTCTTCCAGACAACAGAAGAGCATGAAAAAGAGACGGGACTTAAATCGAAAGAGGCCAGAAAGTACATCTTTAGCTGTCTGGATGACATAGCACACGTGAGTCCAACCAGATCAAATGACTTTGATAAAAATCAAACCAGCCCAACATAAGAGGCGCAAGAGACAATTTCAGGTTCTCATTTGGAAACACAGCAATGTGAGGATTTAAATAGTTGTAACTTCATGATCATATCTCAAAACACATTGAACGTAGTTAGGCTGCTGTGTAAGTACTCCTGGATTTCTTAATTAACTGTGACATGAACTGTTGTGTTTCCTGTGTTATTCTCATATGCAGTGTTTTCTCTCTGTGTGCCTTTGCGTCCATCTGTCAGGTGAACTTGGTGTTGAGTCCTGATAACAGTGACATGCAAGCAGAGAAGGCCGACAGGAGGGAGTTTGTGTCTCTGCTGAAGAGCATGCTGCTTGTCACCGCTGAGGACAGGACTGTTCCCTCCAGCGTCCTCAGTCACCCCTTCCTCACTATGACTCATCTGCTGGACTACCCACATAGTAACCAGTAAGGCTGTTACAACTGCCATTGACACAAAATGTCTTGGCTTGCACACTCTTGTTTGTTTTCTGTTTTGTTTGTCTTCTCTGTAGTAACTAGCAATTCACAAAGAGATGGCATGAAGGCCTTATTTTTTTTTTGTCCTGTAATTTTCCTCCTAACCTTCTACGACTCCTCTGATTCCCTCCAGTGTGCAGTCATCTTTCCGCATCATGGACATGTGCCACAGTCGGCCCACCAATGCAGTTTTTGACGCTCTGAATCAGAACACCATTCATTTCCCAAGACATCCCGTTGCCCCCACTGCCTCCTCTGGACTCCCTCTGGGCTACAGCAACATACCAGTTCACACTCAGGTGAGATACGTCTGTGGGTGGGTGGGGGTGGGGGTGGGGGTGTGTGTGGGGCTACTAGCATTTTTTCTCTGTTACTGGAGCAGGGCATGTTTTACCTCTGTATTGTATTTTTCAGTGGTCAGTTTTTTTTAACTACTAACAATTTAGCTTCTAGAATTATTTAGTCTGTCATTCAACATGAGGGTGGCTAGATTATTTCCGTTGACAGTTATGGTGTACACATTGTCTTTTGGTGACACCCCATTTTTCCAGACAGAGAACATAAACAGCTATAAATATGTCTAATCTTTGATTAGATAATATTTCTGTCTGTACTTCTGTACTGTTGACCTAATGTTGCCCTCTTCAGGGGAGAATGTGCTATAACATATCATCTCAGAATATTGGTCTTTGTTTGTCTGTCACATGTGACACTGTCAATTGTTAGTCATTGGTAATCTTAAATTTAATTTTGTATGTTCTTTGTCGTTCACTTGATTTCCTCTAAATCCATCTTCTAAATATTCTTTCCACATTATCTCTTTCTCTGTTCTCTGCTTTGTCTGCCACTCTTTTTGTTTCTTTCGATCATCTGCCTTCTCTGCCGCTCCCTCTTTGTACTCTTTTCTAATGCAGACTATAACCCAGTCAGCTCCCTCAGTGTTGCACCCAGGAATAGCTCTAGCAACTGGTAATGGTCAGTTTGGGTGCAGTGACACATTTCCACCTGCCCTTCTTCTTTGTCCTCCCACCATGCAAGGTATGTAGACTAATCGCTTTTAACAATGATTACATAGCACATTTTTTGTAGTAATTTAAGTCCTTTTAATACGAATGTTGCATATTTGGACAATAGAACTTCATCTGTTTCAGTATAAAGTGTCTAACTGTATTTTAATCTTGCTTCACCAAGATGAAATTTAGCCATGGCCATTTTGAAGAGCATAAATGACAGGTTGTTTGTTTTATGCTTTTTTTTCTTAAAGGTAACCTTAACCAACCAGCAGGGTATTCTGTTCCCATGGTAACTCAGGCCCCTCCCATACAGCCCTTACCAGTGAGGCCTGGTGTAATTGCTCAGGTAAGGCACATACACAAACATGGGTTCTCTATAGTTGTGTAGCTTGTGTCTCCTAGTCTGCAGTGTTGTTAGTCTGAAAGAGTTAATACAGATCATAAAATGATACAATACAGATCAATAAATGGTTATACAATGTCCCTGATTCTCCTGTTCTGTCCCCGTAGCAGGCCTGGTCTAGCCGGGGACAGCAGCTCCTCGTCCCAGCAGCCTGGCAGCAGATGACTTCAGTGGGTCCTCCTCCCTCTCACCCCCCTCCACCACCCCCCTCCTCCCTTACCAACGACACCACAGCTGGCCCGCAGAGGATCGGCGACTGGGGGTGAGTCACCCTTCTCTGAGTCACCTAAACTTAAAATCTGTGAAATTCCCTGTTTTTAAGACTAGTCAAAAAGTGTTGGTTGCATTCAGTGTTTAAAGTAACATTCAGCTTTTTTTTGTAACATGATTTCTTAAATATAATATTATTTTGTAATGCAGCTTTGTTTGCTTTCATCAGAGTGTTGTGCGTAGGGCTGGGTTTTTTAATTTTTCTATCCTGGTTCCTGATCCATAATTTTTTTGATACCAATTATAAAGATCCAAACATCTGGGAAATACAGAAACTGATAGAATATCTGTGCAGTATTGGACTATATAAAAAAAAAAACTGTCAAAAGAAACAATAATAAAAAAGGCCATTGTAGCATCTCGTCTGCCTAATCCAAAGAAGAAGAAATGAATGACGGATTGTGGTACTGGAAAATAGTGGCAGAGAACGAGAACCTCCTCCTTTCTCTGTGCTGAAGACCTGGTCTGACAACGTATTTCTCCTTGTTTACTGTCAGTCTGTAAGCAACACCTTATTTGCCATCAGTAATGCCCTCTGCCTCGGCTTCGGGTTCTCCAAACCTGCAGTGTTGAGCCGAGGATGCACCAGGGTTTCTATCCCGGGGGACGACATTAGCTGCACTGGCTAGCTAGCCAGCAGCACAAAGTTCACGTAGTTGTCTGTGCAGATAAGCAACTGGCATTAAAAAGAACAAACAATGTGTCCTGTCTCTAGGCGTTAACATTAGACACCCTGATGCATGTTTACTGGCAAACTGGAGACACTGGAGATTTATTCCTTAGGTGTTGAAATTTTGTTGCGATGATGAGGCATTTTTCCCTACATGATAGTATCGAAGCCGTTTAGTTGGTGCGAAAAAGAAAATTCGCTACCCAGCCCTAATGGCATGTAATCTGTTCCAGCCATTTATTTTTTTCTCTAAAGTATAAGGCTGCATTATTTTTCTCTGGCATCTCTTTTTAGTTTTTTTCTTTTGATACCTTTTAACAGGAAAGTGTGTCCTCACAGCAGCCACTACAATTCAGTGATGCAACAGCCTCTCCTGACTAATCAGATGTCAGCCCTCTCTGCCCATCAGCCAATCAACATTGGAATAGCTCATGTTGTGTGGCCCCAGCCAGCCAATAAAAGGAACAGACACAGTCACAACAGGTGAGATTCTGCTCTGTAGTCACACCTTTAAAGTTTAACGCATCTGTTGTTTTATTTATTTCTAATATATCAACTGTTCTGTTTAAAGGAACCTGTCCCACCTCAGCAACATCCACATATCAGCATGTCGGACCCCCAAGATAGCCGATGTTGTTGGACAGGCAGTGGCACGAAGGGAGCAGCCTCGGAGGGAGGTGCCTCTGGTGGAAACCAGGCAACCGGAAGTTCAGAACACGGATGAAGAGGAAGATGATGTAGAGGACGAAGTGAGCTGCTTCAAAGAGGTCATACCAAATGGTAACAGCCACCTGGACCTGTCCAGTCAACAACAGCGAGATGTGGCAGTTCTGATGGGCGACACACCAAGCCCTGCTCCCAGTGTGATCAGCATCCATAGTGAACTGACCGATGGAGAGGATGAGGGGGAGGATGAAGACCCTCAGAGGTGCCGTCTGAGCGAGTGAGTAACATCAAAGCTCTAAGATAATGGAATTGGGATCATCAGAATCAACTTGTTCAAGCCCATACAGAGACATAGGTGACAGACATAGACAGCAGTAACCTTCACCTGCTATATGGTAACCTGCATTTTTCTGCTCGTAGGTGTAAAGAGGAGTGTGTGTGTGAGGCTTGCAGAAACACCAGCGTGTCTATGGAGAGAGTGTGTTCCCTCAGCAGCCCTGACAGCAGCCTCAGCACCAGTTCTTTTGCCTCCAACTCACTTCAGTCCAGTCCCTCTGTCTCACCGTGCAAGAGACCTAACAGGTAGTCTTTTGTCCAAACTAACGTAGTAATTTAGAAATACACTCCTGTCAGTTCCAGTCATGGACATATAAATATTGTACAAAAATAAATCCAGACTATCTTGGATACAGCTGCTGCCATCTTATGCTGGTGGAGTCTGAGCTGTAGTGATCAGGGTTGGTGGTGCGGTATCGAGGTCCCGCCCATACTCTCGGATGACTCAGTCCTGAGATGGGCAATCATGATGCGAAACCCACTTTTTATAACATTAAATAACTAATTTAAAAACCAAACTTACCACAAAAATAAACACTTGAACGTACATCAGTGTGATAAGAACTAAATGACAGAAACCATCTCTGTGAAAAATGTATCTGACGTGTACTTGGATTGTTTAGTTTGGTCCATGTCCATAACCCATGTTGTCCATCTATTATCTGTAAATGATTGCAGTCATCTAAATGTATTATTTCTCCTCCGTATTCAGCATGTCTGAGGACGACGGCCACGAGAGCGGCTGTGACACAGTGGAAGGCTCCCCCACGTCCGACACATCAACCTCCCCGCGTGGCAACAGTACCTACCGTTACCTTGACAATAGTAACCACAACAACCGCCCACCATTGGCTGCCATGGTAGCACCACTGCCTTCCCCTGCAGTGCAGGGCAGGAGTCCCCGTGGCGTCAGGACAATGGTGGTTCCACCAATGAGAGTGCAGAACAATAACACTCAAGGGACAGAGGAGCGTGTCCAGAGAACGGGTCAGTGGAAACGTTTACCTTTCCAATAGGGATCAAATATTTCTCTTTGTATGTTTTAGTACTGTATGACTTGTTTTCAGTATAAATAGGATGGATTTCATAGGTGAAAAGGAGAGTGTTGTTGGATTTAACCTTTTTTTTCATTAAAAGCTAAAATACTGATGCTTTGAAAATATTGATGTGGAAAAAAAAACTAACACAGAAAAGTTTTTTCCTAAAATATGTGTCATCTTGCCACCTGTCATGTGGTCTGTCACCTGTGCTTTGGCGGTGTCTGCTTTGCAGGTCATGTGGAAGCAGTAGGGGCTTACCACCCCCTAGTGGGTCATAGAGGCTTTAACAGGTGATCAAGAGACACCAACAGAGAACTGGGCCACATTGTACCAATACCTCAGAGATGCATCCATAGGAGGCAATGCTAACATTGCCTGAGAGTTTTCTTTGTTGGCTTTCCCTCCATCAAAGAAGCAGTTTTCTTCAAGGAAAGTTTTCAAGGAAGAAAGAGGAAAATCTTTAGACAATTTGCTGAGCTGGTGTATTTGTTCCTTACCTGTTTCACATGCACAGTTAGATAACAGTATCTTTAAAATATGTGTGCATCATTTGAAATTTATCAGCATTTAGTATTAGCTTCAGTGAACCAGAATATCTCAAGGCAAAGCAAGTTCTGTTAATTTGGGTGCTGTGCAGAAAGTGGAAAATTATGAAAGCTCTCCTCATCTAAGCAGTCACTTTGGCTGACGTTGGAGGTTTTCTTCTGTTAATCCCTTAAGTAACTCGCACCAACCCTTCAAAATAATATCTTAACTGTAGCTTAAGTATCTAAAACAAATCCCATCTTGTTTGACAGCACCAAGTTATGCCTGCATCAGTGATCCGGATTATTTACATAAACATTTCCTGAACAGGAATCTGTTGGTTCATAGGAGTGGAGGGAAAGGTGGATGCATTTCCTTTGGTATTAGGTCAGAGCCTGTGTTTTCTCTGCCATTTCTTGCCATGCAGCAAAAGTTGCTCCAAGGGACTGATCTGAGATCAGTTTCACCTTTCTGTTCTGCCCAGATGGTAATTTTTAGGAATAGAGGTGAATTTAAAACTAATACAGATCAGAGTCCATGGATCAACTTTGCTCCTCAGGTGCCTTTTCTGAGTGCCAAGAATCTGTTTCCTTCTCTTTCCCAGACTTTATGGATTTCATTGTCTAGTTTTATTGTGCTGTGTTTTATCAGAAGATTCCACACTGTTAAAAAGTAAAAGACAGGTTTGATGATTCTTTAATAGTAGCATAAATTACAGTTACTGTGTCCATAAAATTAAAAATTGCCTTTCCTTTACACCACTAACTCAGACATGTCATTGGAAGCAGGTTATTTTCTCGTGTTCATTAAGGTCAGTGCCCTGCTATAATATAAAACCTCCTCCACACCGACTGTAATCCAGAAGGAGTGGCATGCTTCTGCAGTATTGAGTGCTACTTCTCTTTGTAGTTGATCCAGTGCAAGTCTCTAGAATGGGTTAAACATGACACTTGAACATGCCCACTACTGTATTTGTTGAGTTTTTATCTATTGTTACATTAACCTTTTAACACATTATTGTATACACACTCACTCTGTTAACTTAAAATATTGATAGTCTTCTTTTCTTCTTTTGGGGAAATGTTCCATGTCAAATGTTAAGAACTGTTGGAAGAATCAACTACTGAGCCTGAGCTTTTGCAGCTGTCCTTAGACTGAACTTTAAGGTCCAGTGTGTAGGGTTTAGTGTTATCTAGCAATGTAGCTGCAGACTACAACCCCCTCACCTCACAGTCTCATTCCAAGTGTGTAGGACAAGCTGTGGCAAAACTTGTGAAATGCCCTATCTAAAGCCAGGTTTTGGTTTGTCCGTTCTGAGGTACTGTATTAACATGGTATTTCAACATAGTAAAGAACCCTCTCCCTCTGTAGATAAAAACTACTAATTTTAAGGGTTTTATGGGGGCTTTTATTGCCTTTATGATAGAGACAGCTGAAGATAGACAGGAAAGGGAGGCAGAGAGAGAGGGGATGAAATTGATTTCTTTCATCAGCACTCAGTGTGCTCAGATGTATGGGACAAAGTAGGACCAGTCACATCATTTGCTGCTCTTCAACATGTTTAGCCTCTGTCTACCTGGTAAAGCTACTCTTCACACACATCAGGATTGATAATTTAACTATGGTAATCAGCAGTCAAAACCCTTGGTGGTGACAAACATTTTCAGATGTGAAACCTGGATTTAAGTTCTAACTGGGAATATGTTTTTCATGTTCTCTATATTGAACAGTATGCACTGTCTGAATCTATTTTCACTCTGGTATGCATGCTTGTTTGCTTTTGTTGTTTGAAATCTTTGTAGTTGTTGGTCTGCTTCGCTGTCTTTAGTCTTGCAGGTCATGTGGACTAAACCTGACATCCATTTTTACAGTATATATGTCCTTGCCTGACTCACTTCTGTCTTCTCTCTATCCTAGTCTCAGAGTCCTGGTCCCGGTCCAAAGGGCGCTGCAGCCTCGTAGGACAACAGAGCACTCCCTCCTCCGTCCCCCTCTTCCCATCCGCCCCCCTCCTGTCTCGGCAGCAAAAGGTGACTGGGCAGCAGCAGCACCCTCTGGGCTTTGGACAGGTGAATTTGGCTCTTTTCCTTTATGACTATGTTGGAGCTGAACATATAATATATATTTTGTAAGAGTAGCTGCCTGAAGTCGTATGACAGGAAGACGAAACTGGTCCCACAAATTATTCAGCAGAAATGACTCCTTTCTGGAGCAACTTTTTGAAATACTGTTGAAATCAGTAGTAAAAGCAATGAGGACTGTGTTGCTTTGTGTCATAAAACAGGTATTTTAATGAGCTTACACAACAGCTTGCAAAATCGGGTGTGGATTGCAAGAAGCAAGTTAAAGGTATACTATGCAGTTTTCCGGTTTTGTCAAAGAGCTACCCCTAGAGTCGCTGCGGAGTACTTGTATTTAACGTTAACTCGTAAATACCACTCACCAGAGCTGTCTCTATATACGGCTCTGCGTCTCTGCACTCACGGCCTGATCCCCTCCGCCCTGTATACCGGTACATGTTCAGTAGGATGGAAGCGTCGGACATCGAACAGGCAAAGATAGACTCCGAAGATGTCTACTGACCAGGAAACGTCTGAGTGAATGCCTGCTAGTGTCTTCCATTGAGGCTGCTTCTTATGTCGCCGTAAAGCAATTTGTGATTCTCGCGAGATTTGGCGGGACGCCACCTTTCAGACTTGCATGGCTGGTTCTGCCAGCGGCGTCCCTCTCCTGCTTTGCAGGATGATTCGCTATACTACGAGTTCGTTTACCATCGAAATTACTTCGAAGCTGTTATATTAAGGTAAAAATCTTGCATAGTGTGCCTTTAAAACTCCAGGGCTACGCTGTGGAAGCAGACAGATGTAAAAATCATGGGTGCATTCTGACAAATTTGTGGAGGCTAACCTCCAGAGGTAAAACATTATGCGTTACGACTGGTTGCATAAAGGTAAGTGAGTATAGATATGTGGCTCAGTCAAATGTTTATAATGCAAACAATATGTACCAGGAAACCTCCAGGACGTTTCTGATCCCGGCCAAGACATAGCCCAGCACACAACCTCCATGAAACCACAACATGTAGTTTTAATGCTTTAGTGTAAAATAATGCTTAAGATGGGCTGGTAGGTGGATTTGTTAACCAGCTGCTGGCATGGACAGACATGAAAGTGGTTTCAATCTCAGCAAGAAACTTTGTGTGAACCTGGGTGTTTAAGAGATTATCATTGTGTTTGTCTATTCTCTGTCCCAGGTGCAGCCGTACGGTTCAAACCACAGCAACAAAGAGTGGAACGGCAACTATGGGCCACTGCGACCCCACGCCTACATCCCTCCTACTGTCCACACACACACCTTCACACACCTGCCGCACAGCAGCCCCACGCACACTTCGGCCGCCCCGCACACGCACACCCAAGGCCTGCCCACACACACCCTGCTGTCCTACCCTGCCAACGGCCCCCTCACCGCTGCTCACCACCCCCACCCCATCCTGCCCTCTCGCCCTCATCCCCCTCTCCTCCAGCACAGCTACAGTCTTTCCCACGCCCAAGGAGGCGCTATAGTTCACCAGGTGACCCTGGGCATCAGCACCCACCCCCACCACCCTGGACACCCCGCTCCCCACCCACACAGGCTCCTCCCCTCCCCGACCATCCACCCACATCACCAGCCTGGCTATGCCCACCACCCCCACCAGTTCAAGCCTCCCTTCCCCCCTCCTCACCCTTACATGGCCTCCCCAGCCGCCTACACAGGCTTCCCTCTGAGCCCCACCAAGCTCAGCCACCACCCCCAGTTCTCTTATATCTGAGGAGCAAGACGGGGCCGCAGCAGTACCTTCTGGTGAGGAAGAGCAACGGGAAATGGACTGGTGCTGCGACCTGGGCATGTAGAGCTAGCAGCAGAGCACAAAACGGACATTTGTGATGATGAGGAAGAGGAAAAGGTGGTTAACAAGAGGAGATTGGATAACAAAGTATCATAGGGGATTGAGAAAGAAAAGCAAAAGTAACAATGCTGAAGATAATGTTTTATGGTGACATGCAGCCTCTGTAAACTGGAGGTTCACGTCAGTGATCATGTTTGATTGTCAGAGCAACTTCAGCTCTGAAGGACCTCCTGCGAAAACATGTCAGCCAATGGAGAAAAACAATGATTGATTAAACTTGCAAAGCTTTATAAGAGAGCATCACAAGAGTGAATGAATTCACAAATGATGACGATAAGGAAATTTTAATTAAGAATGTGTCCTTTGCACATTACCTCCTGTCATTTGTTGTTTGAGTAGTGTTCAGAGAATATGATCTAATTAGAGGCTGGAAATCATTTGTTGTTGCTGTCAGGGCGCTCAGCCTCCCCTTCCCTTTATCTTTGTTGCCTTGTAGCATGTGCTAGCCGGTCAGATCTGTTTGTTAAGCCATCCCAGTCTGTATTAACCAGGATTGAACGCTCCTGTCTTTGTCTGAGGCGGACTTTACTGCTGCCGTCTCTCAGTGCCTTAAAACCAGAGTCTATGACGTTACTTCAGGAGCTTATAGATTGTACATTTAAATGGGGTTGCAGCACTTAACATCCAGACTCTGAACACAATGGGCTTATTGGATAGATATGAGGATAATGCTTGTGGTTATGTTATAATATTGGCAAATGTTGGACTTCAGTTTGCTTTCTAACTCAGAGTATGGATTTACTTTAGCTAGAGGCTGCACATTTAGGGCTTTGACTGAATGAGCTTTTTATGTATATAAAGAGTGATTTGATATTTTGATAATCGATTTCTATTCACTATAGTACTTAATTCATAACAGTATTGTCACTGTTTACTGTAACTGCAATACAATCTAGAAAGCCTCTGGGTTGCTGTGTTTCTATTATTTTGCATTTAGGCTAGACTTGCATTAATGCATTTTCTGTTTTAGTTTTTGGGAGTGGCATAGACTAAAAAAAAGTTTTGTTTTAAGTAGAACTTCTAAATGCTTCTCAGTGTTTGAAATAACCTATGAATTTACAGTATCATTGCTGGGCTATGAGTGTTAGAGGTGTATCAGTAATTGTTTCAGATATTTGTGTGAGATAAACCTTTTGTCCATGTATTGAAGCCTGTTTCTCAGTTTTGATACATTCCTTCAGGGTGGATGCATAGCCTTGAACTTTTTGTTTTTTTGGTTTTGTTTGATTTCCAGTGTGTAGTAGAGCCTTGTCTTTATCTGTCCTATCAGCTGGTATTTTACTCCAATCAGCACCAAAGACTGTTCATTAATCATTTCTGAAGCATGGTCGATACTATTTCTCCTTTCACCTCCAGCATACTGTTGCAGTTATCAACATTGGAATATATTGTGAGATCTCTATTTTAAAAATGAGGTTGAGGTTTTATTTTTCTGAGCTATGTTTGGCAAATTGTATTTGGAATGTATAGATAATAAGCTGCTATGTACTGATTATCTGCCACTTCGTAGCTGTGAATTTAGAGGATTAATCTCATTCTAGCCTGCATTCTCTCTTTTGTATTGTATTTCTGACGACTAGATACAATAGAAGTGAGTTTCATTTTAAAGTATATTGAATGCTATTCCTATATGCTAGTGCCTCTGTATATTGGCTTTGTTGTTTTGAAGTGATTGTAAACTGCTGTAATGGAAGTTATGAGTTTTCTTTCTTTTTTTTTTATTCTGTTGCTTTGTGTGTGTGTGTGTGTGTGTGTGTGTGTGTGTGTGTGTGTGCATTTAGCATCAGTATTTCAAACGTAGGCTGGGTTCACTCTTGGATTCTGTAACCAGTGTGTCGTTGATGTATTATCGTTTTTAAGTTTCCTTCTGATGACATGGCTTTTATTTCCGTTATTGGACTGTATTCGCAACTCTTCGTACTGTACAACTAGTGCCTTTCTTTAAACAAGTGGCTGACAGATGACGTCTCGCATTGATCTCACAGCAGTCAGAAAAATTTGTAGAATAGAATTCTAAGGGGATCAGCTCCTATTTTGACATCACGAAACCCCAAAGTTGTTTGTTTGTTAGACTAAAACGAGGTCTGAAAACAATCTTTTTTACAGAATCCTAAGAAAGTACAAGTCAGGGAATGTTTTATTGCGCTCACCAAGAACACCGTGCAGTACTCAAACACATAGGGCCTGAATACACACAAATGCAAAGCTTTATTCTCACACCGTGAATGTATTTGTGGAACTCGAGACTGTTTTTGGTTTGCAAATGAGTTATTTGTTGCATTTCTGATGGATATACGTTTTCTCTCATTTCATGATTGGGATGTTGATAGTTTTTGAATGCAGCTATTACCATTGGTAGATATCAGCAAGTTTTTCAGTCAGGGGTTTGTTCAAAATGCTTTATCCATCAGTCATACTCAAAGTTTAGGTCCAAAGCTGTCCCATCCTCATCTACGGCAGCATAGTGCTGCCACTGTGACCAAAAAAAAAACGTACTCAGTTTTGTGTTCTGAGAAACGTTTCTTGTAAAAACTGAATTTGGTATCCAATAATAACAAGGACAAGTGTCATTATAAAACAAGAAATAGTTTCTCATTAAAACAAGAAACTGATCAAATATGTTTTTGTCATGGTGGAAGTAATACGCTGCATCTACTTAATGTATTACATTGTAATGGTTTTGCTATGTTGCTTGTAATGGGTGTATTTTGTGTACTCGTCTGATGCTACTGTGTTGATGATCCTTAGACAAACGGAGGATGCACTGTTCAGCCTGGAGTGCAGCCTAGAATTCTAACTGATAGGTGTGTGTCACGGCGCAGTAATCTGTACTTTACTTCAAGGAATATGTTCTGTTTTTTCCACCCTGTGGCGTGCACCCTCTCTCGTCGATTCCCATATGTCTCTGTGCTTTCTGTCGGCTCAGCACCTGTGATGAGATGAAAACATGTCCCACCTCAGTGATGTCCGTAATCCCCCACCACTTTGGGTTGATTGTTTAGGATAGATAATCTCGCCTCCCTGCAGCCCTACGCTGACGGTTGCATCATCAAAGTCACCAAAGGGTCACACAGTCACAGATCCAGAGCTCAGCCTTAAGTAACAAAGCAGGCCTGAGGACTGTTAAATACTCCTAAAACATTTGGGGACAATTACTGTTCTTAATAAACATTCATATTTTTAGGGGGGATATGGCATTGAACAAGGTTTGGGTCCAGTCTTTGTTCATCAATATTTCAGAGATTAAGCAGCAGACTGCTCTCAGAATAAGGCTGTGGCCCCTGTGGGCCTGCTTTTACTGGGACTTCCCAGACAAAACTACCAATTCTACAAACATGGGTCTGAACATCTCATTTGGGTACTGGGCTGAAAAATAAGTTGTGCGAAATTTGACTCCTTTGACACGTTTTAGGTAGATTTTGTACCACAGCTAATTATCGGGTTGACATTTATTGTATTTAGACACAAATATGTAGACACAATTGCTAAATTGAAACTGTTACTGTTCTGAATATGTGTAGATCTGTGTGGCTTTATGATTTTATTTTTGATTTTATTTTTTCTTAAATGCTACACTAGTTTGACATGTAGCAACTGCACTGTGCAATATACAACAATATGAGGACTGGGAAAATGATAATTGTTTGGATGTAATTATGTGTGTCTTACCAGTTTGCGGTCGTTTTCTTTCCCCCCTCTAGTTCTCAGTGAGTTTCAATGTGACCAAGCCTTATGTACTTTGTCACAAAAAGCGGGTTCCTTCTTGGTGACTCTTATTGGTGAGTGTCAAATTATGAATTAATGGTGTACTATGTCAAGATTCACTTTGAATTAAAAAAGATCTTTTGCTTCAGCCACTGTTGTCTCTGTTGATTATGCGTGTCGTGAACACGTTTTGCTGTTTGATTGTGAACCAACAAGCATTTCTCTGTGTCTCTAAATTAGGCTGCCACTTTATTTTTGTGAAAAACACATTATCATGGTTAATATGACAAATGCACACATCTGAGTTTCAGTTCAAAGCAGTGAGCTTATGGAGCGGCAGCGAGCGGTGTTGGACTGCTTTGCTGTCGTGATAAAGGTTGTTAGGGCTGCTGTGTGCAGCCTGACGGGAAGACCTGCAGACAGCACTTCGCTTCAGGTTTGAGTTAAATATCTTTAATCTCTATTTTTTACCTACAGTTAACGTTCTGCTAAAAAGACGACAGTGGAGCACGTGTTTGTTTTAGTAAACGTGCAAATACATCATTCTCTACCAGAAAGTACCAGGTACCTAATTTTATGTAGGCTTAGTACCATACAGAGCTCTACAAAGTATTTCTAGTTTTTGTTGTACCAGGGTACAACTATTTTGTCCCCGCACTTCTGGAACCAAACCTAAACTATTACTAAAGAGACTTTATTTTTCATGCTGATGCTGACATTGATATTTGACTACATTAAATATTGGCTCAGCCAGTTTCAGTCCAACTCTTCAGTGTATAAAAGATTGACATTGCGTCTTCACTTCTTCCAAACATACAGAAATCTAGCCAGGATATGGCAAATATGGAACTGCATATGGCTGCCGCATCTTGCTCCAGAGGTAGAGCCAGTCTGCGCAGTAGTGATTGGGTTGGCACCAGGATATCCACGTCCCGCCCATACACCCAGATGTCAATCATGTAAAACCCGCTTTTTATAGCATCAAATAATTAATGAAAACCGAACTGATGGGGAAAATAAAGACTTGAACATATATCAGCGTGATAAGTACGACCTAAAATGACAGAAAACATCTTTGGGAAAAGAATATTTTACGTGTACTTCGGTGTTTCTCATCTGCTAACATGGAGTCAGCGGGTTTTCTGACCTATATTGCAACCAGCCACCAGGGGGCGATAGCTTCACTTTTGGGGAGCTGTCATAAAGTCCATCTTTATGTATGTGGTTCTAACTTTAATGGTCAGTCCTTATGATGTTAAGTAAATGTGTTGCCCTGTGTCCCCTTTGTTTCAGTCAGAAATCAGCCCGAACAAGCCTCAAACTCTCGAGTGGCCCATGTGTGGTCCAGGTTTTATGCTTAGGAAGCATTTTATCAGCTTTCTTAACCAACCAACTCTTATCCCCTCCAGCATGTAGGAGACTTCATAGCAGCTTTTTCACTGCAGACATTTTGAGTTGTTATAAATATTGTTATTGGCTGTATTATTGGGTGGAAGGACGCCATCTTTAATGTAACTAGTTACACCTGTTTTTTTCTGATGTGACAAGTTCAAATGTGTGTGGGGACAAAGCTCTGTGAATCCATCCATCAGCACCGGCCACCATAGCAGCTGGAGCCGGAGAGCGGACCAAGTGGCGCCAAAACGTCTTCTCTTTAGCACACACACACTTAAACATCCTTAAATATGACTCCTTATAAAGATAAAGAATGTCAACTCAGCTGAGGTAAGACATTTACTTGATGTGTATCAGCTTCGTGTTAAATGTTCTCAGTCTTCACTTACACTAATTGAGCTGTTGATACATGTGACGCCATTTTCTGTTGAATTGTTCCTGCGTCATTTCCACCGCGGCCCGTCAGTCTCATTGAATGTTTTCAGCCCGCTGAAACTACTGAGAGACACTATATAAAACGAGCAATTCATTTAATAAGCTGTTGTTGTGAATGTCATAAAACCGGGGGGTTCACTCTCAGGGGAGAACCTGTAGCCTGTAGGTCATGTTGTTCAGATAGTTATTACTAATGACTGGGCAGAAATGATGTGTTCAGCCTAATGATTTGTTCAAATCAATGTAATTTGGAACATTATGCCACCACGCCATTCAGATAGCTTCTCATAAGTCTGTCGAGGACATAACGCAGTGTTTACCATTGTGGGGTCCTGGAGGGTGTTCCAGCGGCAGCATAATGATTCCACCATCATTTCCTTTACGGTAAACTGGGCACAATGGGAACAGTACTAATGAGTGTATTTCCCCTGGTGTGGCTGTGTAACAGTGTAACAGGCAGTGTGACTGTGCCCTCAGCTCCACCAGGGGTCGCCTGCCTCCCGCTGAACTCAGATCTGCCCAAACACATCAAACAGCAGAGCAGCGCTGGCGTCACTGCCCGCCGTGGTTGTCTCTGCTTTAATGATGCAGCGGGCTTCAGTGCGGTCCATTACTGAGGGGAGAGGGGAGACACTGGACACTAGTGAATGTCTCGTCCGTCCTCCATACTGGCTTTAGAGGAGGGGTTAAGTCGGACCAGCCTGGCATTTCTACCATAATTACAGCAAAGGCTGTTTCTACCTGCCAGGAGCTGCGTCAAGTTAGCCCAAACAAGACCGGAAGTTAGGCAGTTTACTCATTAAAGCCTGAACTGAAAGCCTGCCCTAGGTTCAGAGTGAGTGCTGCCCTTCACACAACAAAGGTGTGTGTTAACAGTGAGTGAAATCATATAAAGAGGGGTGCTCTAGCTGGGAAATGGATGCTAAAGACAACCTGGACCAAAGGTAGCTGTCAGCAGAGGCTTTAGAAAATGAACTCTGGTTGCTGGGTTTGAGCATTATACTGTAATAATAATAATAATAATAATAATAAGAAGAAATGTATAGAGCACTTTTAAAACCAACGATACAAAGTTATTCACATAAAATAAAAACAAGTTATAAAAAGAAAAGAAAAACATTGAGGAAATAAAGGATACTTCTGAATCTAAATTCAAGTACAATCAGGACAGGCTCTCTGATAAAGGTGTGTTTTAAGAAGAGACCTAAAAGAGATCACTGGTTCAGCCGACCTGATTTGTTCTAAACACCCTGTTCAGACACATTGTTTCTGCATTTTACAAACTAATCTTTAGCCCTAGTTTAATAATTAGGATTAACACATGTTCACAAGCATTGTGTTGGGACAGCAGCACTGCGGTGGCTCAGCCTGTGTATATGTTGTAGCTGATGACAGAAACAGAAACATGATCATTACCATTAAACTTCTGACTTTCCAAAGCCAGATCCTAATGACGAGCCATAGAAGACATTATTAAATGTATACTACAGCTAGTAGGCTATCTATACTACACACAACTGTGGAAAAAAGGGCCCACTTAACCACACCATGCCAAATGCACTTCCAGGCGATTTGAAGAGGCGTTTATTTTGAAGGCAGCATAGGCTGGTTTCCGGTACTGTGACCGTGTGTTGATGCAGCTGCCAGCGGAGATGGAGAGCGCCTTGCGGTCGCAGTAGGGACATCAGACTTCACACTGCGCGTACACACACCAACAGACTCGGTGAGAAGCGTAAAGGAAAAACTCGAAAGCTCTTTGTTTCCGTATCGATCCCCACAGCCTCCAGCAGGCTCATGGAGAGCGGAGCCCTGCTTGTCCGCACCGGGGGCACGTTGATCGGATGCCTTTCACCACAGCAGCGCCGTTAGATGCTCTCCATTCAGGATTAATTGGTTGACCAATGGCTCCCAAACATGCGCTCCTCTCTAGAAGCAGTGGCCCCGGAGTTGGAGGGGTAAATAATAAAGGAGACCCCTGCTCTTCCTCTCCGGCGGTATGGATGCTGAACGCGGGGATGGTGGCCGCCTGTTCGCCGAGGAACAGGAGGAGGACGCGGGCGCTGGATGGGATGCTGGCCCGGTGGATTGTGACCATCGGCGCGGTGCTGATGCTGATGATGCAGAGCTCCTTGGCCGCTGACGGTAAGACACTGATGTTGTGTTATCTTCCAACCTGTGAGAGTGGCCCTTTTTTATTCCGTATAATCCAAAAAATTCAACCTTAAACTCAACAACCGGAGTGGCGCTGAATGCTCTGGCTCCCAGTCTCAAGCTGGCTTGATATCATCCTCTCATATTACTAATGCAGTTCTTTATCAGCCAGTTCAGGAGAATGTCTGTGTGTGGCAGATCTCATCAGACTGTTAGATATAGGCTAACCACTAAAAACAACAGTGGGTTGTGGAAGATAAGGCAGGCATTTTGATGCGTCTGGAGCTGTTCTTCCTGATCTCTGGGGGCATTGTTGTTGTTTTCACAGCATGTATATTTTCACTAATTTGATTTATTGGTCTGACTGCATTTTAAAGATATGAATCAATTTAAAGCATCAGTGTGGTCACACACAGGCCCTAACCGATGTCACGTCCCCAAAACACGCAGCCGAAGCGCACAGCGGACCGCAGCGCTGCGCCGCCACAGCGCGCTCTCCGCGGCCGGATGTTTCTTTGTATTAACGAGGAAACTTTTTATTCATACATGGAGCATTGAGCCCCGAGGTGGTCAACCTCGAACAAGATCCATAGGGGACGTTTCATAGTCGGCACAGTTAAATAATGTATGATCTCCGTGTCTTCACAGCCATCTGAGGAAACCAGAACATAGCAGCAAAGAGGTTACATATTTCAGTCTCATTGACTACAGCTCTCTCAATATTGCCAACAAAAAGCAATGATATTGTTGGGGGTTTTGTTAAAGGGATATACTGATTGTTTTTAAAGCACTGGAAGGTGCTTGATTGAACTCGTCAAACCCAAATCCAAATCTAGACCCCAACCAACCTCCAAGAAACCATGGAGGAGGCCTTGACTGGACGAAGTCAAGTTTGCATTGATTATATTCTTGACAGGTTCTTGAAAACAAATGAGTATCACAGAGAGTTAAGCACGAATACAACTGAACCAAAGTGGGAAAGCTGCCCATACGAAAAAACAGAAATCTACCAAACCCAGATGTAAATGCATCCGAGATTCAAATCCATCAGCTGGAGCCAGCTCCAGACGTACTCATAGATGCAACTGGCAACAACAACATATTTTTCCTTGTAACCCTACCAATAACTAGCTCTGCAGGTAGATTAAAGTTTAGTTGTATTTACAAAGGTTTGGAGATCTTGGCCACTCAGACTGGATGTGAATGGAATTTCAACTTTGGTGCTGGCAGCTCTGAAGTTGACATTTGAAAAACCTAAATGTCAAACATCTTTCCAGGAATGATGTCTCAGTTTTACTCAGGATGTTTCACAGACAAATGTGGAGGGTTTTCAGTATGAGACATGGAGCTGCTGAAGTTTTAAAAATATATGTTACCTTTTCTCAACCATAATGAACCCATAAAAACCAAAGCAACACACAGGTCTGTATCTTTAGCCGTCACTATACAAATAATACACAAATATAAAGAAGGTAAGTCAGCCCCCACCCACCGTAGTTTCTACATTAGGTCAACATCTCATTTCATACAGAGCGAATATGCTTCATGAAATGTTTGCTAATAATGATATTGTATCTGACCTGAAAGTAACCCATGGCTGTCTGCAATATGTGGTGGCAATGAATTGATAAGTGGCTCCCATGTCTCCATAAAATTGTTCTCATTATTGTTAAATGTCATCAGGCGATATGTGTAGATCTCATAGAAGCACCATTTAACTGAAGATGCCTCTTTTATCCACTGAGATCATTTGCTTTCATGGACAACAAATAATACTTTCTCAGGCAAACATGATTTGGTGCCACACAACAATGTATCCCGCCTAAACCCACCACACACAACCACAACCTTGCAATATAACAAGCTGTAAAAAATCATCCTCTCCATTTTCCTAGAATTGAGTCATTTGTGGCCAAAAGCAGAACAAATGGCCTTTTTCTGTTTCACATTGACATCACAGGAGTGAGTAAATTGTTGATTGGTTTACTTGCTGCTTTGTTGTTTCGTATTAAGTATTTAAGTGATTGACACACACACACACAGAGGGTCAGAAGAACACTCTCAGTCGTAGCACCTTAGCAATCTGTCTTATAAACTCTCAGATAAGAAAATAATGAAATACGGCTTCCTCTCACTAACACGTGCCACCACTACGGTGTCCTTTGCGGGTAATAAAGAATGACTGCGCCCCTGTGATTAGCACAGACGTATGAAATGCATACCCCATTGTTAGGCGCAGATTTGAGAATGAAAGCCAGAGATACTGAATATGGAAGTGATTGCCAAAGTATTTGGAAAAAGACAGTTTATGTGCCCAGCCTCCCCAGTTAAATCTGAGCAAATCGCCCACTCACTCTCAACATATCCTCTTTTATATCATGCTGCTGTGCCACTTTACAGCAAGCTTTTCCACAGCATGGCTTGGGGAGATTTGACTCTCTTACCTGGTTACTCAAGCATTAAGCTGTTTCAGGTTGTTTTAGACGGAAAACATTCCCCTTTTATTTTTGTATTCTCCATCTCCATTTATAACAAAAATATGTTTTGGAGGCTGATGCCCAGCTTGTGTGTGTGTGTGTGTGTGTGTGTGTGTGTGTGTGTGTGTGTGTGTGTGTGTGTGTGTGTGTGTGTGTGGAGCATTCGTGTCTGCGGGCACTCGCAGAATTTGTGTGTGTAGGTGTTTTCTTTAATAGGTCTACAGAGATCTTCATCCTCAGTCAATAGCTGAGATCTATTGGTCCGTGTTACCATGGGAACAGTTCAGCAGTTAGTACTTTTCTCACTGTGTGTCTGTGTTTGTCAGTCAGGGATTGAAATAACGTCTGAGTAAGTGTCAGGTCTGTTGCCTAATAATCAGCGTCCAGTGACACACACTAGCGGAGATGAAATGCTCTCTGAAGCACTGGGAGATTGGTGGGGTTTGAACTCAAACCCTTCCAGCTGCCCAACACCGACTCTCTGGTCACCTCTGAGTCACTCACTGCACAGTGCCGTTGTTTTTTTTAGAATTAAGCATCAGTTGTGTATGTGACCCTTTTCTCAAATCTTTCTGTACTCAACATCTACTACACGAGTTAAACCACTAGCCTAGCATTTCTTGCCACAATTTAGGTTTACCAGAAGTGTCCAGCAAGAGAACAGCTTTTCTGTTTTTATAGGTAAATAGTCTGATTATATAGTTGCTAAAGACTACATACAGATATAAAGACATACATTAAGATAACATGGAAACAAAAGGATCACTGTGGTAATGGTGATATATTAGAAAAAAGTAAGGCTAAGTGTTGTTAAAAAATGTCAGTGACATTTCATGATACCTGAAATTTGGTACAGATACCAAAACTATCTTTTTCTTTAAAAGAAAGAAGCAATCGTTACAGATGTTTAATGGTGTTTAAATACAAGCAGATGTTCTTATAAGTAAAATACAGTCAATTAGCAAAATTATGATTTATGTTAGGAATGAACTGATCAAAGACTACGGGAAGTTAACGTCACAAAAAAGTAAAACCTGTATAAAAGAAACATCCAAACATACTGCTAATATTAAAGCTACTATTTACTACTAGTTAACTAAAATTCCAGAAATAAGATGTTGTTTTTGTTTTTACTTACCTTTATTATTATCTGGCCATGCGTATAGTTTTGGGTTTATTTGCCCAGGTTTTAGATATACAAGCTTCTTCCTATCAAAGAAATAGTCAACAGAAACCTTTGAGGTTATCCAGAGTAAAGGGGCTTGTAGCGACTCCTATCAATAAAAAAAGCCTGTAAGTGGGCTCTTTACTGTGACGCGTTTAACAGAAGAATCCATACAGAAGTCAAGATGCAATTTATACCATTTATTAAGCGAAAAGACTTAAAAAACATATTATCCGAGCCCTACTCACTCACTGTGTCTCAGTCCTGCCATGCAAGTCAACAGGTAAATAAGAACTACAGTATAACTACTGTATAACAATAACTACGAATAAGAATAATTATAATGATAACAATGTACTGCTGTACATTGTGCAGAAAACAAGAAGTAAACCAGAGTGATATTATGGGTTCAGGAAGTTCTTCAAAGACGGGAGGAGTTCAGACAATCCAACACTAGTTACAAGAGGACATCAGTAAGGACCAAGCAAACTTCAGAGAACCATCGTTTTCTCAAGTAGAATAACTTTTTTATATTTAGTTTGCAGCCTAACACTGTTATATTAAGCGTTTAATAAGTTGTATATCACAATATTGCTCTGAAAGTGATCCCACGGATATTGTTCGCCACTGACATTGTTACAGTTTTTACAGGAAGATTTTTAAAATGCATATAAACCCTTGTTTATTTTAGTGAGAATAGAATAGTGTTAGCCTTTCACATACATGCAAGGGTGTGTATTTTTTGCGTCAAAGGGGAAGACAAATGATTGACAAAGTGATAACTTTCCAAAGTTGTATACACTGTCTCAGAGTATTATAAACCACCACCTGCAGTGTTTTGGCATCTTACGCATGCATGCCTGCCAGCTTTTGGTACTTGACAGTTACAGCATACATTTTCTACACCTACTACTCTACGGACACTCTACGGTTTGTACTAAGAAAGTGTTTTGGTTTGATACCCAGCCCTAGACACCAGTCTGATTTTAGATAAACCTGAAGGGACGATACATTTCATGCGACTGCTCTGAGGCAGCTGCTGTAATTAAAGGTCAGTTTATGTAATATAAATGAGGCCCCACCTTTCTGGCTGAGAATAGGATGACATGTTTACATATTTATTTGGCCTTTAAATGGAGGAACCAAGTCTAATAACCTCGACGGGACAGTGAGGAATGGAACGCCTGGCCACATTGATAAATCCTCTGCTGATAATCATTTCTCTGCTGTCATCAATTAAAGTGATCGATTGTGCTGATTAGGTGCAGTATAGCCTGGCTCCTGTCTGTCTCCTGTGGTTTCTGAGAGTGGAGGAGTTGGCTGAGGATCAGAGCTCTGACAGTTTGATTAAAAGTTTTGTGTCTGTAGCCGGAAAAAGTTTCTTGTGATGCATCTTCTCAAAATAAAAGCAATGTTACTGTTTGCTGTTGTGTTATATACAAGAGAGCAAGAAAGAGAGCAGGTAATCAGTCATATTCAGACGCTCACTGAGGTTGAATTTAAATGCGATTGCGGGGTCGATACATTTTCAGCTCAAAGTAAAAACTGGCACTGAGATGGCGTGTTAGCACGCTGCTGCTTCATATGCATACAGTCACACATGGAGAACCCGGTGAGAGCAGGGTCTGCAGAGCTTTTGCACTGTTGAAGCTGATTTGGTTTCACTCAAATATCAAAACAATAAAATCTATAAATATTTATCTCAGCAGGGCTTTATTAAATCTGAAAGGAGAATGACTTTACAATGTATTTTTCTGAATAAGAAAATGTCATTTTTAGTAGTTTGTACGTAATCGCAGTGAATTCCACAAGGTTCATGGTGCACTTAAGCACCGAGCTTGTGTTTAATGCATGGAGACTGCCGGATGTGATCCCTCTGGAAACTTTGATGATGGTTGACAGATGAGAACACTTGCTGTGCTATAACCAGCTTTATTTGATGTCAGCTACTTGGCTTCATAAGGATTCTCGCTCACACACCATTGCTCAGTTCATCGGTTTAGAAACCCTGACAAATTGAATGAATGGCAGCACACTCCGCTGTGTCCTCTTCAGTGCTGAAGTAAATAAAATTTCCAAGATTCATTCCAAAAGGTTCCCGAAGCCACAGTTCACTTCGTTCACCTCTGCTCAATTTGTTTTGTGTCAAACTATGTCTCCTAAATGTATTAAGAAGGATATGTCACCAAACAACGGAAAAGAAAGCACAGTGCTGTGGCAAGTTTGGTAAAAGCTAACGGATGTTTTTTCAGCCTCTTGTAATGGCAACATTCATGATCCATACGTGGTAATGTAAGCAATAACTGTTAACTGTTAAAATAATGGGCAACTCTATATGTTACATACCGATGGTGCTAACTCAAGAAACCACATTTTTTCTCTACCAGTATATAGGCCGACCTTATTCAGCTACGGACAGTTCACGCAGGTTTATTCCTAATAAGATTATTTATTGTTGACTGTTGTTGAATCCTGAATTGGACCAGTTAAAGAACCAGAGCTAATTTGGTGGAAAAGGGGTACTCTTGATCCACATCTCAGTTGCAATCACATTTTAGTTCTTAACAAATCATGGATGTATACATCGCAGAAATGGAATATATAATGTGTAGGTATGTTTTCATCAGTGTATAATCACCTGCATAGAGAAATCCTCATATTTTAGTTACCTTAGAATGAGCTGTTTTTATCTACAGAGGGAGCGGGTCGTCTTACATGGAGCTCGCCATGTTAAACAGCCATATTTCTACAGTAGTCCAGAATGGAGTTTTGCGGCCACCGTAGTTTCTTCTACACCGCTAGATGCCAATAAATGTGACACACTGGTCCTTTAAAGAATAAGGCTGGTCATAGATAGTAATTTTTCTTACTATTAAATTCCAAGACCAACAAAAGACCAAAACCAACAATGAACTGATGTTACTACCTGATGTACTGTCTGTGTATGCTGAAAGCCTGATATAGTTTCCTTCTCTGTGCCATAGACCTCCATCGTTGTCCAAAATCTATTAAAACCACATCAGTGAGCCATACTGTTACTGAGCACCCACACACTGCAGTTTATTTAAAGTCAATCTAACATACACCGTCATGGCAGTATCACAGTGACACATTGGATAATGTGTATTATTAAACGTATGATCTGAGATGGAAAATAGTCCCCCCAAATCTGCACTTTAATTTAAATGTGCTCCTGTTTGAGTGAGGCTTACTGCGCAGCTCGTTTCAGCTTGTTACATTTTTTTTTACATAAAGTATCTGTCATCTGTTTTCAAAGAATTACAGAACAAATGTGGCTGAGTACTACAGACTGTGTAGTGTAAGTAAGACCGTATGAGATGAACTTTTCATGGAATTTGTAGAAAATAAGAATAGGAAATATGTAGAATAATGCCAAAGAGCAACTCTGGTTGAACGTGGGTTTAACAGTTTAGTTTATGTAAGTCCTCTTCATACTTATAGTGTATTGTAACAACATAGGCTACTACAGGCACTGATTCACAATGATGAAACTGGCTGCAGCACCTATGGAGGCTTTGCAGTTACATCGTGCTAGATGTTGGCAGGCATTTCATCAAGATGAGTGACAAGAGTTGGAGCAGAAACCTGACTAGAGAGGGATGAGAACAGAACTATCAATACTGCTACTGCGTCAACGATAAAAGTTTCATGTCGGAGCTTTAATTTATGCCAACTACTCAAGCTCAGACCTCAGCTGTCCTTCCTTGCGTCACTGCACTGCTTCCCCCCCACACCCCCCCACACCCCCTTTTGTCTGAAGAGCTCAGGTGATCAGAGGTGTTGCAGTACATCTGAGGACTCTGGCTGGAATTGATCCAAGGCCAAAGATCCTGCATGTGGTCCCAGCGGTGGGGGGTGGTGGGGGTGGGGCGGGGGCGACGGGGCGCAGGCACTGCATCATCCCCGCACATGTTCTAGGCATTAAAGCAGCAGTGGCTCGTTTTGCATCGCTCCGCTCGGCTGCACTCCGCTCTGTACTTCTCTGTGCCGCTCTGATTATGCACTGCTGGAGCTTTTCACACCGACAAGGAGAAAGAAAAAGAAATCGGATGGAAGTTTTGGCTGTTGCATACCACACAGATTTAAACCAGAACCATGCGAGTTTTCTGACATTGAATGGCAGTGTAGACTTGATTAAATAATCCCCGTTAATGCGTAATGGAAAGCATATTGTGCTGCAAGAAGAGACATTTCATAATAAAATGCTCATCTTTTTACGTGTTACATTTTCTCGGTTATGTCAGCCCCCCTTGCAATATTTGTCATTTATGACGCATCCGTACCTCAGAGACTCTCCTTCACTGCAGGTAGACTGTGCAATGATGCCTGCTGTCATGTTAACCTCTCTGCTGGCAGCGCTTTCATTGCTCTCCCTGTTGCCAGGCAGAAACACAGAGCAGCAGCTTTATTATACAAGCATAACGAACTCTAATGATATGATTGGCACAACTCTTTAGTTTTTAGTTACAGCTCGTTGTTTTTGTGGTTCCCAAGCTGAGCATCTCTAACAGAGAGATGTTATGCACCTCGGCCTTTTGCCCTCTATCGCACATACACACACTCAACGCAGCACTCATCAGTGTATCAGACAGCGCCTTTCTGCTGCACTCTGAGTTCATCATTTCTGGAATATGTGAGTGTGTCTGAGTTTGAGTGAGGCATATCGAGAGAGACCTGAAGTCAGAGAGGGGGAGAGAGAGGTTTCATATGCAGATCATAAATATTTCCCCAGCTGGTACATTAAATACATTATGCATTGCAGGGCCCTGTTGCAAATCATACGGGTAGGCAGAAGCTCTTTCGGATAAATTGATTTTTATAATCCCAATTAGCCACACTTTGTATTTTTCTAATCTGTGGGCGCTGCGAGAGGTTGCATGTTTCCTCACCGGTGTGTTTTAGGAAGGTTAATTATTTTCCGACAGTCTCATGTGAGAGGCACTTTGATGTACAAAAGCATCTTTACATGAGAACACTTCTCATGTTCAAAGCTCATTCATGTGTGCACACGGTACACAATATGCACTCGTGCAATGTGGTTTGTAAAGTGTGTATGCCTTAATGTGTCCGGGGAGAATTCACAGCGTGGAGATTTACTGCAGGGAGCAAAATACCAGCACACTTCTGCATGTAGACTAGAGACATCTGTGAGTGCATGTAGCGTGCTTCCCTCCAGATGTTGATGCAAGAAAGGTGTCAAGTTTCAACTGAGGAAAATTAATATTTCTTAAAGGATCGATTCACCCCAATTACACACACAGGCACACACACTTATCTCTAGTGATATTTAGCAGTACTAGTAGTTTAGGTTTTCTTCTTTCTTTCTTTCTTTTCTTTCTTATATGTGCTAAGGAGAAGTTATACAGAGGTGATAATGCCAGAAGAGATATGATGATAGTATTCTTGTTCACCCTCCAGTTTCAATCTGAATGTGAAGCAAGACATCGAAACACCAAGTTGTACTCCACAAAGAGTTAGTTTTATCTGTATTTTGGATCATCATGACCTGTAGTCTATATCAGACACTAAGTTAAAGAGAGTATGTATACCATATGTTTACACCCTGGCTTTGTGGTGTGTAAAATTCCTCCCTTTTTCACTCATGCTCTACTCAGAAACACTCAATAATTCACTCTATAGTATACAGTAAATTCACATTCATTTTTCATCATCACTAACAGAGTCCCACGACTGTACTACATCTATAAAATCAACCACATGGCATTGTTAGCGGAAAATGGCATACGTGCCATGAAAAGGACTTTTTCTGTTTGATTGTGTTGGGAATTTATGAGGGCACTATACAGAGCATAAATTTCACCAACAGAATTTGGACACTCAAATAAAATGGCAGACAGTAAACACGGTGCTCTTTTATAGAACTCACAGCTGTGCGTGACTGCCATCTCCTATTAGCTTTGGGGCAGTTTGTGGGCAGGACTCAAATATTTATCATTCTTGTAGACCTTTTTTGACACGTCACAGTAGGAAAAGCACAGTTGTAAATAATAGAATTATAATGGTTGAATTCCATTTAACTGCTTGAGTTTCAGGGTCCTGGTATTGTTCATCCTGGATCACTGTCACATGGTCACGACTTGCGAGATGCACCGATTCTGTTGCCTGTTGCCGAGTCGATGGATCTTATTCATTTTCTATGGAGAGCAGGAGAGAACATTTTGGACACGCTGCAGCGAGCTGACTGACCGTTTGCCGTATCTGAATTTGCATAAACATGACTGGACTTTAACTTTATGCAAATAGAGTCTGTCCAACGCAACGCAGCAGGCTCACGAAACTCAGATCCAACTGTGAAACTAGGCAGTGCTGATCAAATATGAATCAAGATTATGTTACTGCATTGCCTATTTCTCACTTCAAATGTTTTCAGAAATATACTACTATACTAGTGTACCGTAATATGTTCAATACGTTTTCCACCCGGCCACCATGTTGTTGATAACGTCCGATCCAATATCAAGCACCACCCAACTTGCAATGTGTTCAGGCCCTAGCCGGAGTGTTCAGTGGTCCGGTGCATCCAGACCTGTGTGTCTGCACCATTACTGGGGCACTTGAACAGAACAGAGCCATCATTAATGTCATTAGTAACACCTGTGCTTTCCCTACTATGATGAGTCAAAATGCCTGCTGTGAAAAAGGTCCATTAGTGCACAGAGTGAGGTCACCTCATGGGCAGAGGTCCAATCATCCAGAATAATTCAGAACCTTTAAGACAATACAGCTTTTAAAATAATCAGTTTTTTATGGTTTACAAATTGGAGAATTTTCTGAACATACAAAAAGGAGAATTTGATTCTCTTCAATAAACCTGACCACTAAACACCACATTTAAGGATATAGATACATTGCTTTTAAAACAGTATCCATTCAGTTTTTTGTAATAGTCTTTTATATACACTGCTGTACATTATGTCCTCCCATACAGAGATTTATGTTTGTTTGTCTTGTTGTTATTATTATTAGTGATTGTCCAAAGTCCCGCGTGTTTTATGTGCATTATAAATGATCACATAAACTGATATCTTCATGATATGTTAATGAGCTGAGTAGTACTTTTTCATTAGTCTGATGAAATGCAGACATGTTGCCCATGCAGACTTTAACAAAAGATCCCTTAAAGAATACTTTTATGGGCTGAGTGTGCACCACAAACATTGGTGCTTTATTTCCCTCTTTTTGCTCCTGGTAGTTTGATTCAGTCTGTCAGCAGCACCTCAAAAACATAAACAAATTCCCAAGAACTTTGATGGACAGAAGGAACAGTTGAGTCAGTCACTCTTCATAGCTGAAATGGAACTAATGGGAATTTGGACACTTCAAGGTAATTCTTCAAGGTCAGAAATTCAATTTTATTACGACAAAATTGAGAGAATTGTTTAGTGCAGGTGTGTGCTTTTAAGAGTTCTGTCTATAGTTGCGTGATTGAATTGAAAAAAAGGTTTTGACGTGACCCCATCCTGATTTCCACGAGGCTCTGAATCCCCCCGTACAGGCAACAAATGATAGATTGAAAATGATGGAGAGCACACACTGTCCCCGGTAATAACAACTTTAGAGATGAAGTGTCAACTCTGAAATTGGAAATTCCCCTCTAGAGGAGTCGGGGTGGACGTGCGAAGCCCGAAGGACAGCGATGAAAGACAGCAGGAGTCAGACGAGCACGGGAACAAGCTTCATTTCCTGATTGGTTAAATATAAGGTGAAGAGACAGGAAACGCCAAATGTGGGAAAAGACTGACAGCGTGAGAAAAAAAAGACAGACAAGGGAGTGAAAGAAGTTGACTTCCTGACTCAACAGCAACGTCGTCATCATCACCATCATTAGCACTGTCATTGTCACCATCAGCTCTGTAATTGCTGTATCTATTCAGAGAAATGAAAACCGATTTAGGTCATATACACTAGGTAGAAAGTAAAGAGAGGCTACTTCTTTCTTCAGCCTCCAGAGTCTAGATTTTAATTTTCATACAACGTGGCCTGAGCTGAAGCTTTTTGTCTATAAGAGTAGAATTTTATCTGAGAGTGAAGTTCCTTCAGTGACTTTTGCATCGACAAGATTTATTTTTCTTCCGTCACTGAAATAAAAACGAGGTGCGTTTCTTTTGTGTGAACTCAGGGCTGTTCTTGTAAGGCTTTTATATAATCAGACCCATTGTAGAGTGCGCCTTCAAAAGCCTCTGCGTTTCTGCTCCGCGACTCACTCCGCCGTCCCGTCTTCAAGGTGTGTTTGTATCATTCACTCGAGCCTAGTCTCAAGTTGTTCCACTGTTCAATTCAAAATCAGCTGCTTTAGAAAATCTTCCAGGACACAGAATATGCAATCCAGCTTGTCATGACTGAGAAAAATCAATTTGTTCAGATGAAGCTTGTAGGGTAGAAGGTTTTTCTGTTTTGTTTTTTTGTAGCTAGATGTTGCAGAGTTCCTTGTACCCACAGGAGGTTGTTTCAGCCTCCAAACAGACAGGCAGCAGGGATTTATTTCTACTGTGGCATCTGAAAAAGAGAAAAGGGGGAGAGGGAAGGAAAGCGAGAGACAGAATGAAAATTTAATCAGCCCTTGCTTCTTAAGGGTTGACTGGGAGCGGGAAGGATTTATAGCTGCTTGGCCTCCTCTCCTTCAACTCCCCATGTATCACTGCAGCTGCTCACCTCCCTCCTTCACCCCATCACTCACTCACTGCTCTGTGTGTGTGTGTGTGTGTGTGTGTGTGTGTGTGTGTGTGTGTGTGTGTGTGTGTGTGTGTGTGTGTGTGTGTGTGTGCATCCGTCTGTCCAAGTCTCTTTCCATTTGTGTGTCTGATGTGTCACGTGGCCTTGAAGTCACAAACAAGGTTAAGGAACACAAGTGGTCAGATGATCAAACAGGTTTTCAACAGTCACCTATGTTAGCCAAACTATTTAGGAAGAGAGAAAACAAAGGCAGACAGATTAGTTGTCAACCAAATTGTCATCAGTACAGTAGCTGGAGATGCTAACGGTAGAAGCCGGCTGCTTGTTTTTTTGGGTGTAGTGATCACAACTTTTTAAGAACTTAACTGGTTGTTGCATAGTTTTGAAACGCTTTTCCTGTTTTTTTCAACATTTGGGTGTGTTCCCTTTCTTTTTTTAGTGGAGTTTCATAACTATGAGTATTTTATTCTATTTCTGCCAAAAGGTTCTCCTAAATGTTACACACTGGACCTTTAACACTAACTGAATGCTAGACAGGTTGATATTGGTTATATGTTGCAGATATTTCCTGATCACACTCGCACACATACACACACTAAAACCTGGGAGTTACAACAGCAGTCTGATCTGCTGATCACTGAGCAGCTCCACTGGAGCACATCTGTGCTGGTAATGTGGGCAAGCACTGTTCTATTTGTGCCATAGGCTGGGTTACAGCAAACAATCTATGTGTTAGGAATGGTTAATCATAGGCAACTTAAAGACATGGTGAGGATGTGGTTATGTTTTAGAAACAAAAATAATGAGTTGTTGGGTTGGGACAGTGAACCCTGGTCTCCTATGAAAGGTGAATGTGCTACACCCTCACCACTCCAAGGGCACACTAGTTCTTGTACTGGTGTCCAACTTTCTCAGCTTGGTAAATGAAAACACCATATTTCATCACAAAACAGAAGCTCATAAGACCCATCTGAGTATGATTATATAACAGCTGCAGTATGGCGATATTAGCCTAAAACAACTTAACTGTTTTCATTAGATTAGCTCATGTTTATTAAAGTATGTCTCTTCTGTTTCCATGGTGATGTTTGAAATATTCCCTTTGCTCATCTGTAATGGGGATATGCAGATGCATATAAACAGCTTATCCTGAATTTGACCTTAGCCAGGATTTTGGCTATTATCCTGCACGTAAATAGCAGCTGAATCTAAGTGCCTTCATAACTGGGGTTATTCAGGCCACAACATATTTTGACAACAGATAAACAGTAATATTAATAAATGATATTATGCTTAAGTGACGCTCAAATAATTATAAGTATAATACATTTCAGGCCATTTCATTGGGGTTTAAAATCAAAGTCCTGCAATCGGCAGCAATTAAGTGAATTCATTTCCACATGGCAGCTTATTTTCCTCATTATGTCTGTCTGGTGGAGCGAGGTTGCATTGCTGTTTAAACGGAACAATTGCTTTCGATGAGGAAGGTAATTATTCCCCCTGGGTAAATCAAAGTCAGCCCGGACGGTTCTGACCTCCACACCACTCTGTGCTGTCTATTTACCAGCCCGGAGAAGAAAATTCTTCATATAATATTCATAGCTGCGCATAATCGTACATGATGTTCAAGACCTAGTTTAGGTGTGAAGAAGCTGTAAACTGCCGATGCGCTCAACAACCCAGATTAGATTGTAACTTTGTAAGAGGGAAATGCTGAAAACCCAGCGTGCCCGTCGGTTCAGATGGCTGTATGAAATTCACTGTGAAGATCAGACGTATTTAGCTGCAGAGGCATTGTGAAGCCAGGGCCTGAGTTGAAGCACTGAGAGCCTTAAGATCAAAGGAATCAGAGGAGAACAGTATCTTTGGTTTATATATTTTATACTTTACAATTGAAGTGAAGCACTGTTGCGGGGTTCTGCAGTAAAATCTCTTTTTCAAGAGACTTTAGAGACTACTGGCACAGACTGTCAGTGAGGACGTTGAACTCTGTGCCACACTGTGTGTATGTGTGTGATTTTATGGTTCTGACAGTTACATAACGGGCAGAGACTAATTAGTGTCGACTTTCTTCTCTTTACTGTACTTTAAGGAACTGCAGAGACTTTATTTTCATCAACATCTTTATCATCTCAACAGCATCACGGTGTGGAGGCAACCAATGATACAGCATGAGTCAGGTTACGGATAATGACCACTTATCATATTAATGTCTACAGTCAGTAATGAAATGGCACTCTGTACTCGCACCATATGTGTCTTATAAAACACACACACTAATACACACACAGAGAGTTGTGCCACCACAGGGGACACAGTAAGGGCAAAGGCACATCAGGCGCTCAGGGCCAATCACGTTCACTCAGCTCACTTATTGGTTCGTGCAGAGTCACATGGTGCATCCTGCAGCAGTTTTGGCATGTGTTTTACCGGGAAATCAATAATGCTTTACACACAGCCACAAATACTACAGTACACAGACTTTCTCTCTCACACACACACACAGGCCCACAATGTTTAAAAATCATCAGTCAAAGTGCCAGAACAGCCCACTATGATTATTGCTTTCGCATAAGCGTGTGAGTGTCTGAGTGTGTATGAGTGTTCACTTGTGTGACGCCACGAGTGTGTGATGTGTTCTGTTTTGAGGGCGCACTTGAGTTAATAGGAATTCATAAGTGAATTAGAGCTTTGAACTTCCCTTCCTGTGTGTTTAGTGCGTACAGTACCGTAAGCATAAGTGTGTGTGCTTGTGCCGTGTGTGTGCGTGTCACACTACAAAGGGGCCTGTCCTCCTTTCTGACAATCCTCAGAGGATATGGTTGTCTTCAATAATTTGACAGTTTTCACATGTTTTTGAGAAAACCAGCAGGTTCCAGCTGACAAACACATGACAGCTGTGAAAATACAACCTGATGTGACTGGATTTTAAAGTGAATTGAAAAATGCGGTCTATATACTCTCCATATAAAAGTGTGACTCTTATGGCTCACATTGTAGGAATGGAACTACAGAAATCATTTTGTTGGTTTTGATGCTTTGATACCACTTTCTTTCAGACCAAACACAAGTGCAAGTACTTACATTTGGGTACTTGCTGATACCGAGTCGTGAAATGATAATAATACCATTACAGTTACAATGACTTACAGACTAAATGTACTTACTTTACTAAATGTAAACCTGCCCAATTAATGAGAGGTTACGTAACCTTGGAGTAGTTTTATGATTACGGTTACAAGTACATGAGCATGGTTTGTTCTGTGTTGCACGTTACAGTTATGTCATTGAGATTCACACAGAAACACACACTAAGTTTGGACAATGTACAAACTGAGTAAAATGATCTTGATGCCACCTACAAGAACAGACTTTGAAATGAATGTACGAACACACTCATGTCATGAATTAATATAATCTGCTGTCATTAAATCCTAGTTTTATTCAGTAGATGAAGTGTATTTACATAAGTACTATACTAAACTGTACCTTTGAGGTACTTGAGAATTAGCATTTTATGCTACTTTATACAAAACATATGAGCCGTGTATATGTTTGGATGACAGTATATATAAGGTTTGGATGCATAGTTGTAGGTTAAACTATTCTGTTCTAAATGGTACTGGTATCAGGATTGATAATCCAATATTATAACACTATAAAAGCCATTCTGCCACATAATGATCAGAAGTAGAATGATCTATTCTAGACTCTTAAAGCTGTAGTAATCAATATTTTTATATTAACCACTGATCAAATATAAAGGTGCCAAATCCACAGAGAATTATCACCCGATTCTGCAGTTCTCCTCAGCTCTAAGGAGCATTTTTAGCATCTTTCAGCTTTACAACCTGCGACTTAACTGATTTTATTCACGCTGTCTATCACTTTATTTCACCGCTGTAGTCAATCACATTTTCAGCAGCATCAGACAGCTGTTGAGTCTAAAAAAGCTCTGATAAACCCACTGTATGCTACCTGCCCAGGCCCAAACAGGCATATAGAAAGTGAAGAGCCAGATATGTTTCTCTAGGGTTCGTAAATATTGGGCATTGATCAGGTGAACAGAAATACACAAATATATACTGCTGGACATGTAAACTGTTAGCTAACACAATTATCACAACAACTTTAAAAGGTGACAATACATCAGCTGTGTTTAAAACGTCCCCAAAGTGGCCCAGAAGAATCTGTTAATGTAGGTTTAAGTTGTAATTAAGTAAATGTAAATTAAGGAGTTAGTACTTATATAAATAAAAAACCTCAATACTTATTCTTATATTTTATTAAAAATATTAAAACTTTGTTTTTGTTTCCCTCTTCAGTTAAGTAACATCTTAGTAGCATCTAATTGTTCAAGTGTTATGAACACTGATAGTATTGTGACCTTTAGATTCAGTCATTTTCTATTTACACAACACCTTTGCAAAAAGTGTCTGAAATCACCTGCATGTCGAGCAGTAATCCAGTTTTACAGGGCAAAACTTTTTTTTATGCAACCTTGAGTCTGTTTGTTTTTATGAGACAACATTCAAGCACCTTCCATTGGTGAGGTGAAACTCAGGCTGTCAAACTATTTTATTACTCTGTGTCTCTGATATTGCTGTCCAGATTCAATAAAACTAGATTGAATTTCCCCCCGGTGACAGATCCCTGCTCCAAAAGCAGACACTACTTAATCTAACAGACTCCTGCTCTCCATTTTATCCATTTTCGAGTTGAAAATTGAAATCTAAAAATAAATCAAACAGCACTATGTGCTGTTTGTGGATGCAGAGCATTACTAAAAGCCACTAAGAGATATTTTGGGGTGTCCATTGACCCGTGGCAGGTATTGGGAGTCTGTTGCAGCTTGGAGATGTACAGTTTGACAGACTTGAGAACCTCTTTAACAAGCACAATTGTTGAGTTTGAAGCTTCGTTCATCAACTTTGCACAATCTCTACTTCGAGTGCTATAACTTTTTGGCAAATTTGAACCCTCATACCCAGAAATCCTGTCAGTCAGTTGCATTAGTATGCTCACCAACATAGCTGGTCTATAATGCTTCAGCTATATTCACATCACAAGGACAATACTTTATTCTTCATTTTCTGATTATAAGCTGTAAAGCTCTCTTCCTTTGGGATGTAAATAGTGTATACCAGAGGGGACTAAAAATAAAGCCCAGTTTTGTTCTGGGTAGAACACTTCTCCCCACGGTACAGTAGACAGATTGGACACTTTGTGTGGGTGGAGAAGATTTCCCACCAGTGACCATTCCCAGCCAACAGGGCAACACTGTGGGCTGCCCGACTGTAGGCAGGGATGGTTCCCAACATGGAAAATCTTTCCAGTGGCTCATTAAACTTGCACTTGCTGATTTTCTTCGGCCACTTGGGGGCAGCATAAACAAGCTGTAAACACATCACTGACATATTATCACCTTTTAAGTTGAACTTAGTTTGCAAACAGTTGCCTATTTACATAAACAGCAGATACAGTGACACATTAGCATACATTTGATGTCATGTTTCTGTCCACCTGGTGAATTTAAGTCTTGTATTCATTCTTATTTTAGCTCTGTTTTGGTATCTGCCAACTCCTGAGGGACATATCAGGCTTCCTTGGTGCTAAATGCTCTACTGTGTTCACCAGCTAGGTGTTAACTTTGATGTTTAGAGCTGAGCAGTGCATATTTAGAGCTTTGTTCCCTTGAAAACAGATGCCTGCTGCTATGTAAACAACGCTGATGAGAGTGGTGAAAGTAAACAAAATTGTAAATTAGAGGGCTGTGAAACCAAAACAATGAGCTGAAAGATGCTAAAATACACTGTAGAGCTGAGGGAATTGCCGAATCAGGTCGAGTTTGTCACTATGAGCGACCCCTTTGTCATCCATTGTTAATCTAAAAATATTGATTATAGCAGCTTTAATGCCTTCAAACCCCCTGTTGTCTTCATTTCCTAAGGGAACTAAAAAATATGACAAATCTACAAACTCCTTTTCAACAAGACAACTCTGTATCAAATGCAAATGTACAGCAGGAGACACTACTCTGACCATCAATACTGCAGCCTATATTCATAGCTTCATTGGAAACATTCCAGCTTTTGATTTTTTCACAGAAATGTGAGGTCACAACATTCTTTCTTTCTGTTTAAATTGAACTTTTTGGATGGTATGTGCATGTTTATGTTGTTGACACATGAGTTATGAATCCCCTGAGGTTCGCTCAAACTTTGAGGAAAACATTTTAGTTTATTTTACTTCTCCTTTTCTTTCATAACCACATGCTTGTTCAGTCAGAACAGCCCTGCAGTTGCTTTGTCGAGCCTCAGGGATTGGTCCTGGGGCTGGAAAATACAGTTTCAGAGGAAGCACAGAAGTGAGCAGCACTGACCCATGATGCACTGGGCTCCTCTTTCCTCCTTTAGTTAGCAGTTCTGCTTCAAAAAGGGCTCCATTTTCTCCATCGTCTTCTCTTTCATGTTGAACCGGCTTTGCTTTTTTTCAATCTGTTCATTAAAAATTGTCCCCGCACTCTACTGCAAGTTAAATTTCACAGTCTTTTTCCCGTAACTTTTGCTCTAATTATACTCTGCTTACACTTTGGTTGTTAAGTTACATTTGCTTAAATCCATTTTCCAAATCTTTGCCTGCTGGGGTTGTGATGAATTGTCTGCACTGCCAGGTTGCCTGACAGATTTATTGGTACACTGCACTAAATTGGCTTCACATAGTCCACAGTTCTGCTGTGAGATTGTTGGCCAAATCCAAATTTGTGTCTCGTATCTTTCCTGGTATTTGTTATGTGGACTTCCTGTTTGTTTTAAAATAGATTTAAAATTGTGTACAGGCTGTAGATTCATCAACACTTTCTATTCTATTCCGTGTTAAGTCATGTTGACTAGTGGTGGTAGTGTCTCTTTTAAAGCCTGAGAAACCTGAGTGTTTTAGTTGTAATGCTGCTGAGACAAGGTGAAGACTGAAAAGGACAAACCCTTTGAAACCACCAGAGAAACAAACAAGGCCTTAGCACCATCCATCCATTCACTTTACAATCATACACACACACGCAAACACACTCATATGAACACTTCCACAGCGATCCCTCATCATCTGTCATCATTGAGTTGCTGTCACGCAATCGCGGCCTCGGCAGCAGCAGGTTGGCTATGGGAAATGAAGCGAGAGATTGGATCTGAGCTGGCGTATATGCGTGTGAGTGTGTGTTGTTGTTTTTCCTTAAATTTGGATGTGTTTCCTGTTCTGTAACTTTTCTACTGTGAGTCTGTCTGTGCTCCTGTGTGAGTGCTCCTCTATTTTCCACATTTGTGTGTCTGCGTCCATGTGTGTCACTCTATCTCAGCTTAGCTTGTTTGTGTGTTTGCCTGCACGGACGTCTGGGTTGCTGTGTGTGTGTGTGTGTGTGTGTGTGTGTGTGTGTGTGTGTGTGTGTGTGTGTGTGTGTGTGTGTGTGTGTGTGTGTGTGTGTGTGTGTGTGCGCGCGCATGTGTCTAGATGTGTTATTGTCCTAGTCACTGTATGTGTAGCTTTGTCTGTGTGTGTGCCTTGCCAGAGTAAATGGATTTAGGCAGATGATGTAATAGTTTTTGTCCCCTTGTGTGTCGCTCCACATGAGCTAACAGATCCGGAGTTCAGTGTGTGGTGCGCACACACACACTGAACTACAGTGTGTGGATATGCGTGTGTGTGTGTGTGTGTGTGTGTGTGTGTGTGTGTGTGTGTGTGTGTGTGTGTGTGTGTGTGTGTGTGTGTGTGTGTGTCTGTGGTGAGCAATTTCACTAGATGCATCTTGTTAAAAAAAGACAGGAAGGTACTCAGCTTAGCAAAAACCATAATCCCTAATTGTTTAAAGTGCAGTATTAAATGCAGAATTTCATCGTCAACGTAGGGTTATGTAGCTGAGGGGTTTTTTGGGGGGTTTATTCTTAGAAGGAATGAAGAGTGTGTGTGAACTCAAAGGGAAAGCTGCACCCAATATTAAAGATGGATTTTATTGTGTTTAAGACTGTTTCCGAGGCCAAGCGTTGTGTATTTTAACAACCATTACAGCCAATAAATAAAAAATAAATTAGGATAATTGAGGCTGACATCACTTACTGCTTTGGAGAAAATAGGCGAAATCCTTCATCCTGAACCTTCATCCGGCTGCTCAGTATTTTATTGGCCTGCTGCTCTGCAGTCACTGAGCTGCAGTGCTTGATCATCTTGCACAATGTGAGCTGAAAGGACAAAAGAAATGTGTAGAGCAGTGCTGTTTATGAAAGCTTTCTGTACCAAACTGTGATGCACACGACCTACCGTGCAGTGTTTCCACATGTCGTGCATAAAGACGAGTTAAGGCAGTGGATTAGAACATTTCAGATAACAGAGAGAATCAATTGACCTTTGCTGCTCCCATTTTCTACAGCAATGTGAGTAACTTTTCCATGACGAAGAGAGGATGATGCCAGAGGTATTGTAAATGACGAGGGCTTTTGAACAGTGGTTTGAGAAAATGAAATTCAAAATGGATGTGCCGCACAGTAAATGAATAATGGAATTATAAAAGTGAAAGCTATGACGCAGGAGAGCCAACCTTCCGCTCTTTGTGTCTGTGTGTTTGTGTGCTGACACACGCATGAGTTGATCTTCTTGGAAAACAAGCAAAATGATTTCTCTTCATTGATAGATGACTTGTTTTTCCCCATCTTTTGGTTATATTTGAAATATCAAAATCCTGCAGAGTACTATGGGTTTCATTCACAAACCACTCATACAAACTCATTAGACTTTTACCAGTTTTATACTTTAAATATTCTCTTGGTCCAGGTGGTACAAGTCATGTATAAATGTACAGCAACACACAAAATAATTAAAATGCCTTAATCTGAATTAATTTTGAGTTTAAATAATTATATGAAGACTAAAATAAACTTCCAAAATGAATATTGTACCACCCTCATTCTGGTTTGCATCCATGGTGTCCAGAGGGTGCATCCTAGTCACTTTGGTGATCCTCTGACTTTTCTAGCTCTACTATGAGGTTCACATTTATGGTTTTGAACTGTTTATCTGGAGCCATCATCAGGTCAAAAGGTCAGTTAGTGCAATATTGTATTGTTTATTAATTCAACCTTTATTTAACCAGGAAGTCCCTTGAAATTGAAATCTCTTTTCTGAGGGAAAGCTGGCTAAGACAGCACACCAGTTACAATTGAAATAGAAATAAAAACAGAATAGAGAGAGGAAACAAAAACACATATTTGGATTTGAAACCAGCTCAAATAAGGCAGTTGCATTTCTCAGTTACATGGAGTTTGAACATGGCCCTAAAGTCATAGCTTAAATTGTTAGCATACTGATGTTAGCATTTAGTGCAGAGTATGGCTGTTGTAGATTTTATTGGCATATTTTGGCATGGGAAATTAGAAAATTTCATAGTTGTTAGGAAAATTCTCTCACTCCAACAGGTGCTTCTGTCTTATCCAGGTGTCCGGGTAAACATCCAAAGCAAAGTAACATCACCTTATGTATAATGGAATATATTTTCGAAGTCATGGAGCACTTTGCAAGATGTTTTTTAGCATATAACTTCATGTCAAGCAGTTCCCTTTTTATTTTGGTCGCAGTACAGCAATACTTTTGTGATTAAATCTAGCCCACAATTACAACCTTTTTATAGTAGAAAGTCTACTCATGAACAGGTGGCATTCATCAAGTTGAAACAAGGGAGTTGTATGGAGTTAAAGGGTAGAGGTTTAGGATAGAATATGAAAAGGTGATCTCCCATGATCCTTGGAGAAAGACTTTTGAAAAAGTTGTCTCAGATGAACTTTTTTCTAAACTCTCCTCTGATCTCCTGCAGTGTGTCTCCAGGCTCATGTCCAGAGTGACAGTGCCATAATCTCCCTGCTCCATGGGCCATACCACAATTTGGATAAGACACATGAATTGTTTTTGCTTCCTCCAAATGCTTTCAACACCATCCAGCCCCTCCTGCTGGGGAAATATGCTGAGGGCCACGAGTGTGAAGGCCCCCACAGTGTCCAGGATTATAGATGATCACACTTGCAGGCAGTGGTTGGTGAGCCTCCACAGCTGTGTGTGTGTGTGTGTGTGTGTGTGTGTGTGTGTGTGTGTGTGTGTGTGTGGGTGTGTGCGCGCATCTGAGGCATCTACAAAAAACCAATGAATAGTAATAAGCATGGACGGTTGAGTTATGGTTGTTTCTATCTGTATTGGTTGATAGTTTTGGTTTGTTGACTGTTTTTGAGTCTTTTAAGATACTAGGATGGAAAAAGTTCAAGGCAACTGTATAATGAAATATTAAACTAAAATTTCATCAGAAATACCCTAGACTGCTCAGTCCCAGTGTGCACAACCATAAATTCAGAATTCATACAACCTCTTTATCTCAGTCTCCCCTTGGGGTGGAAGCAGCTTTATGTTTTAACATACTGATTTAAATTGACTTATCATGGTTAAAGTTACAGTGGAATATTTTACAGTAGACTTGATATCTTACAAATTCTTACTAATATAGAGCTGATAATATAGCCTGCCATAGAAGTCAACAAATAGTTTACGTATTAAACTATACGTAAACTACTACTACTAGTAATACCTGACAGTTGTCAAGAGTCACAACTCAAACCACTGGCTGACTGACTGGAACTATTGAACGTATGTCATCAGCAGCTGAATCTTGTTCAAACTTTCCATTATCCTCAGAACTTTTAGGTCTTTTCATCCATGTTGGCTCAGGTGTTTTGCTTTGTCCAAGCTCAAACTGCCAAGTTCAAATGTAAAGCTCCAGAACAAGACCTCGGGAGAAAACAGAATCATTGGAAATTAGCTCAAGTTTGTCTTTTAAAACTTGGGCTGTGCTGGTTATGGAACCATAATTTACTAAATGAACATCATGCTGTATGGAAGAAGACTTGAAACTAGCAATTAAGACCATAAACTCACAAGGAAACTGTTTACTGAGCTCATAAATCAAGTGAGAAGTTGGCTCATTTTCCGCATAATACTTTGTAGCACATGGAACTGGCCACTGCTGGCTATTAGAAAGAATGCAGCTTTAAGATGCAACGGTGTTGGCTTCATTTCTCAGACTCAGAAGCTCTGTCCACTCATATACTGTCAATGGATGTACACATCCAAGCTTCAAAGAATGCAGGAAGCGTAAAGTAGTTATCATGTGACCACATGGTTAAAATCAAGTATATCTGTGCACTAAGAAATGAAGGTTGTGAAAAAAAGTGTGGGCACTATTTCAAGATGAAGCAAGCTTAACATTTTCTGAACAACTGGGGTCACAAATGACAATTATGCACACAAGTAAAAGGTTTAATCAAGTCATCATAGTGACTTAGTAATGTCACTGACATAGCAATCTGTGTAAAATTGGCGTCCATAAGCCACTGGTCATACCAGACCAGTTGTAAGAGGAAGATTATGTTAGTTATGCTTTCAAAAGTTACATAGTCTTGCTTTTTGTGGCTCAAGACAACTGTCGGCTTATATGTAAGAGGAAAGGTCACTTTTATTTTCATCATGGTCACATATTTGAATTGAAAAATACGACAGACTGTGTAGTGTGTACGGTCTATTAAATTTTTCCATCTGCAGTGCTTTTAATGCAGCTGGAGCTGTGTTCACATATCAACAATGAGACAGAATGACTGAAATGCTGCCAAAAAGGAGAGGAAAACATAATCATCTACAATGGTGAATATCCTCCCTACTGTCTGCGACACGCTGTAGGTACAGCACCGCGCAGTGTTTCAGGTGGTCACCAGAGAGTACCTCCCTCCCACAGCAGCTACCACACTGGTCAGATGGGAGGTTGCTGAACACAGCACCAGCATTATCTTCAGCCAGCTGGGAGGGTGTTGAGAAGTGTTTAGGAATGGATGCAGAATCTGCCGCCTCTCTGCTTCACAGCCCCAGCTCAGTCTGAGCTTGTGTGAACAGCTCCAGCTAATCTCCAACCCTGCTGGAGATCGGAGATGTTACTATCAACTATGTTCGAGTCAAGCTTCCCCACTTTCATGTTGTTGTTTTTTTTAGTAGTTACTGCCTATCCATCAAAAGGCTTCTTGATCTGCCTCGCGATCTTTGCTACACGCTCTACCCTCTCTGCATTTCATCTCTCCAGTCTCCTGAAAGGTTTTAACATGATCCAGATTACTTTTTGAAAGGTATTTCAGACTTGCGCAACTTCAAACATACTTTAAGCCTTACAGTCAGTGTTTGTTTTTTGTCGTCATGTCTGGCTGTGCTACCTGGTTGTTACTTTATAAGTCTTGGTAAACATAGCCGCTGCGGCCGTGATGCCACTGAGTGTATGTCCTGTATAATATGTGTGTGTGTGTGTGTGTGTGACAGACGGAAAGACAGAGGAATAAGTGGAGATAGAGTGGTGTTTTGTGTACGTGTCTGTTTATATCTTCGTAAAAAGGGAGAAAGCGGAGATAGAGAGAGGTGTGTGTGTGTGTGTGTGTGTGTGTGTGTGTGTGTGTGTGTGTGTGTGTGTGTGTGTGTGTGCGCCAGTATAAGTCTATTTTTGCTTTTGAGTGCCCTGTTCCTGCGCTGGAGTCTTCTTCTCCACCTCAGAATAAATGTCGGCTGTCCTGTGCGAGTCTATGTATGTGTGTTGGGAGTGCACGTGTCAATTAAGGTCTGTGTGCTCATGTGCATTTGTGTGTGTGTACATGCACGTCTCAGCAGCCCAGGATGTCTCCCCAGTTCTGTTTATGCTAGACTGGCTGACCTACCGAGTGCCCCAGAGCTGTCACATGACTGTGTTAGCCAGTCACACGGGACCCTGTGAGAGAGCAGCACAGATGAGGCGCCATGCTGCCTCCTGCCTGCCTGTGTGTGTTTGTCTTAATTACTGCATGACTGCATACTTACTGCCCCACAGTTTTACCTTATTTTACCTACTTGTGTGTGTGTCTGTGTAGCAATGTGCCTTCTGCCTTCTCCTTCTCAGATCAGACTCTGTAGGTGAAAGTGTGTGTAGCAGGTGTGTGCTTACGCAATCATCAAACTGAACCCTCAAGGTAAACTACTCTTAGACATTCAGATTGTTCACACTTCACAGCTACTCTGGTTTCATTTGTGTGTACACTCTGAATCAAATCAAATAGTCACAGTCTGTCCTAATTTGCCAGTACTGGCCAGAAATGTTGAACCAAACACTGGCTCTAGATTGGACCTTTCATTGGTTTTTGCGGGTTTCACGGCCACCGTAGTTTCTCCTTCACACTTGGAAGGCTGAGCTATATTCAAATGGTTGCAATTGGCAACTTGACTACTAGATGCCACTAAATCCTTCACAGTCTCCTAAACCAGTCTTATATCAAGACACTCTGAGAAGGTTGTTGTTTCTCATTATGATGCAATGATTTGTTGTATTTGGTGTACTTAAAACACACAATAGGTCACTAAAAAACTCAGTGGGAGACTGTTGGTAAATTAAGCAGAATATAAAAATGTAATGTGTGTGCTCACTGTGCGGGAAATAATGACACCTTAACAGGCAAACAAAATTAGATTTTAAAGCAAGACTGTGTAGCTTTTTTGAAAGAGGAAATAAACCATTCTTCCTCTCACAGATAGAAAGTTGAAGACATTAGCACTAAAAAACATCCTTGCTTAAGTCAATACATACAACCTTTCTTAGTCTGGTATGACCAGTAGCTTACATATGTGTCTAATGTGTCCAACTTTAGCTCGATATTGCTATGTGACTGACATTACTGGCTTAAATCACTCTCATGCTTTAATCAACTACTGTAAATTGATTTGGATTTTTTTTTTTAAATACAACTTGAATAATACTCAGATACAACTTTCGAAACAGTAAATAAGAATCTGTGACCTCTGTCAGCCTTCAGCAGAAGCATGAACAGCAACAAGTCCTTACCCACTGCACCATAATGGTTCCCCCACTCAGTTAGGCAACTAATTCACTGAGTAACTACAGGTTTATTAACAATATAATCCGTCTAATAGACAGCACAATGACATGGTAAAGTCTCCAGGAGAGCCAAGCAGAAGTGGGCAGCAGCCAGGCAGCCTAAAAAATTGCCAGACAATGCCAGATGCCTGATAAGAAGCAAAGCAGTCCACCAGGCAGCTATACCAACCCAGCAATAATAGATATCCCAACAGAGTGCCCTGTATTAGTTTGCTTCCTGTTAGGCACCTTGCAGTCCCCAGCAGTCTACAAGGCAATATTTTTATTACTCTGCTGCCAACCTTCTGACATTTCTGGAATGCAGTGTAATAATCTGCCACTAGCTGTTTAACATCTGTATTTATTTTGACCACCAACAGTGCTGCTCCACCTTAAATAGACCTAAATCAATTGAAATGCAGTTTGTATTTTGTTGAGCTTCTCTTGAGGTGCATTTCTGTATAAACAAATGTTAGTTTTCCCCCTTTCTTTAGTAATCTTTCAGGTGAACGTCCGACTTCTTGTAATATATCTGCCCTACCATCTTAATGGTCACAGATCTCATTCTGTCTGTCTGACACCCACAGCCTTGTTATATGCACTCATCTGGTAGGATAGATTAACAATAACACTGGCTAAATTATTATGTTGTTTATTTCAGAAAAGGACATCCGATCACCAATTTTTATAAACATTTTTATAAATGTCTTATTTTTTATAATATAATATTAATGATTATGGTATTTTATTTGTGTAAGGATGTGATCAGCTGTTGAATTGGAACGGGGCAGATCTCGAGGGGTGGCTAACATTAGTCACGTTAAGCCACTGATCATACCAGACCAGGGTGTGCCTTGTCACCCCAGTTTGGTGTCAAGTGCTGTCAAATTCAACACAAAAAAATAACATGTTAAAAAACAGTTCAATAAAAAAATATGTATTTGGAACAAACAATAAAACAATGTTTTCATTTCTAATGCCACCTGTATGATATTGCTATTTCTATCCAATGCCTTATTAATGTGTCACAATTCAGTAATAATATTAAAGCAGCATATATTTTTCCCACCCCTTTAGCTCTCTATGCCAACCTATTCACCCTGTGAATATAATCTGAATATATTTTAAGTTGTTTCTTGTCTTTGGTGTAACATATTACCTGCAGTATGAGAGAAGAAACAAGGGTTGCTTCATCTTCAGTTCAGGCAAACCAAGTATGCAGTGAGTAATTGATTGAATATGTTGCCATATTCATTGTATGGCCCAGTGGTCTAGGTCAAGGCAGTGACCACAACAATGTGCACTTAACATGTTTGTGGAAAAGTTAAAATGTTAAAAGTCCAGTGTGTAGGTTTTAGTGACATGTCGCAGTGCAGTTGCAGATTGCAACTACGTTGCTCCACCCTCCCTTTTCCAGGTACGAAGGAGAAACTAATGCAACTATGACTAATGCAAAATGCACAAAAAACACGAGCACTCCTATCAAAAGACAGTGTTTGGTTTGTCCCTTCCTGGCTACTTTAAAATCGTGGTGGTTCAACATGGCAGTCTCTAATGAAGGCAACCCGCAACATCTGTAGACACAAACTGCTCATTCTAAGGTAACAAAAGCATAAGTGATTATACACCAATGAAAACATACCTATAAATATAATTTTCCATTTCTAACAATAGATCCTCCTAAATGTTACACACTGGATCTTGAAGTCCCTCATGGCGTTTGGCATAGGGTCAAATGGATTTTCCAGGGTCAGCAGTGCCTCAAGTGTTTGCCAAATGTGCCAGAACAGCTGACGTTATACATACCACAGTTTGGGGGTTATGATTTGGTATGCTTTTTTAGCACACTTACATTAATTACATTTGAACATGAGTTGATATGGTGTATGTGGTCCATCTGTTGTGTTTTGTTATATTTTTGATCCTCCTCAGCTCAGCAGAGCATTTTGTCCAATTAAGATTCTGCTTAAAATCCACATCAGGGTAGAAAAATAGCGTGCAGTATGTATTTTTCATTTAGTTTCAATCAGTTTGTTGTATCTCAGGGGTAATAAAAAAATCCATGTGTGAAGAATGTAATTTCGTATGTTATCAAGTGCTTGATGATGGCTTGCTAAGCGCATGCAGGGTTGGGTTGATTTGGTCGGTTGTTCAGTAGGGGGCCAAACCTACTGAGCCCACTGACCTCTCATATCAAACATAAGGCCGTACAGCCTGAGGTCTAAATATAATCTACAGCTGACTATTAGTTTTGTTTTCAGCACCACTGACCCTTCCTAATAACACAAAGCTGCAATATTACATTTTAATAAATTATCCTTTTTTTAGGAAATCAATTCAAAGACAGACATTTTGTTATGTGTCTGTTTTGATTTGTTGTGCGCCCTGTTCATGCGGCCAACTAATCCTTGTAATTCCACAGTGATCATAATTTTATCATGACAGATTAATAAACAATTTATGGGTCAGTTTATCATTTATCTTTGAACTGTTGCCACAGTGTGTTAAGCCCTCATATGTGTTTTCATCCTGCCATTAAAAATGATATCTAATGCGGCCTCTTATCATAAGCTGTGTAAATGCAGGGCACTGATGCCACTATACAGTAGGTTGGTCTTTATCTGATTTCTGTAAAACATCGAGGGTGATTGCGATCATGTGGTTTAATTTGACTGGAAGCCAAAAGACCGTTTCCTTCATTTTATCAGCAGATATTTTCGGTCCATAAAATCCTTGTGAGTGTAATTTTCTCTGTATTTATTAAATAACACAAATTCATTTTGTGCTCTGCTCACTTGCATAGACGACGGTTGTTGCATGAAATTGATGTTGTTTTTGTTTTGATAACATCATAGCACCTTATTACTGCTTGATGTTGTTACAGCTGTATTTCAGGGCGACGCACGACAGACAGGGCAGACGTCACATAAGCACAGAACACTCTGTTTCCTTCTTTATCTATGGTAATGGTTACCCTGGTGACAGCATCCCTGCGGTTGCTGTAGAGACCCAGCAGCAGAAGCAGCCCTGCTGTCAAGCTGAACGGAGCTGTTGATTTACTGTTACCTCAAATAGGTTCAGTCTCTGCCTCGTTTCTTTTCATCTAATGATTGGCCTGGTATTTGGATGGCATTAGTTTGTTGTTTTGAGGTTCAATTCTTTTATTGGACGCAGCTCAAGTTAAGTGTCTTTAATGCATATAGATTGAAACTGGGAAATTCTGTGGATTAGCATATTAAATGTCTCACCCTTTTTATTTCTCTCCTATTTTCTTCCTCTTTGATTTGGAGGACAATAGGCTATCAAAGCCTTGTTACAGTCAAAGTGTCTTACAGTAGAAACTGAACATGGATGGTTCAAAAAGCTCTCAGGTTCTTCATTTGTTCACTGTAAAACATGTCTGAATCCACAGAGGCAAAAAAGGAGCAATTATTCCTTCCTTTTTCTGTCCCCCCAGCAGTCTCCAGTAAGGCATCAATACATACGCATGACAGAGCTTGACACAGCAATTCTTTAATGTTTGGGACTGATCTGACCCAATCACCCAGAATGTTCGACTTAAACAGCTGTGAAAAATGGCATTTCGGCTTGACATTTTGTGACTTTTTGTGATTCCCAACCCCCATACTAGTCCAAAAACTACACACACACGCAAAGTGAAAAAAACCTACTCAGTCTCATCTATGGTATGTCGATGGCCTGTTTAATGAAGGGAAGAAAAATATTAACTATGGCTGTAAAGCAGCAGGATTAAATGATTCAATCATTTTTAAATTGAATGGGTTTTAACTTTTGTTGTATTAGGTAGATTGCATGTTTCTTCTCTTTTATATAGTATATCTTTATGTAAAGGAACATATACTTGAGCGGGATGCTTCAGTGTCAGTTTCATATGGCATCACGTTGAGGACAGTTCCTAATTGCTCTAACAACACAGAAAATACGCCTATTGACGTTTTCACAAGGAGTTCAGTGGCTTCTACAACTTCTGTACACAAATATAATATCCTCATTAGCTGTTAGTGTGACAGTATCACATACATTGCAATAATGTTAGCGACATACCTAGTATTTTAAATTTACATTCCATTGAGCTCAATTTGACGCCATGGTATTACATCAGGCGTTCTAATATCAAAGTCAGGCAATACTGCCATGTCAAGGCAAAGCAGCTCCCATATGATGTCCCAAGAGAAATCACGTCAAGTGAAGTAGAGGATGAGTGATGAGCTGAAGTCTTTTACTGGGTTTTGTTTGTGTGTGTTCCTTTCAAATGAGATGGTGATGCAACTGACAGAAACCGAGGTGCTTCACCCTTAGCCATTAGCTATTCCATCCATCCGTCGTCCGTCCATCCACCATGTGTGCAAATTGGATAAATTGTGTGACGAGGTATGGCATTTACCACAGCTTGGCTTGGCTTGGCTTGGCTTGGCTTTGTAGAATAACTGATAAAAAAGCAATCATGCGAAAAAAAATTAATTAGTATATGATGGTTTTATACTATTAAACCTACAAAAGGTACTTTCCTTTAATATTCACTGTTTAGTTCATGTTCTGTTGCAGGCAGTTCACACATTGGGTAGCTGTTGTTGTCAGGCAGTTTTTCTCACTCTCTGGCAGCTCTTCTGAGTATTACTGAGAGAAGATGGCACACTTTACCTTAATTCTACTCACTTTCCTCCTCTCAGAGAATAAACTTCTTAGAATTGCTGCTTCTCTACTTGGGTTTTCTACATGCAGTGAGAGGAATTAGTAGAGATGCACTGTTTTTGATGCCCAGGTAGCCTAATAATGGTATGATGGTCTTGGTCACATCTTGCCTTGCCATGTTATTGTGCCTCCCATCCATCCACCCATCCATCCTGACTGACTTTGTACTCTCACACAATCAGATGGACACTCTGGATCACTTTGGTGCTGTCAGATCCTGTCAAAGCGTCAGTCCCGGTCACACTAATCTGTTGGCAAATATAGACACTCATAAATGCCTGACCAAATATTACCATGAAAAACATATCTGTGTATTTTTTCGGTATAGACATGACACTGATTGGGGATTCTCCTTGCATCATCATCAATTGATCTGTTTACTTGACCATCCATCCGTTCGACTCCATCCAAATTGTTTCCTGTTCTCGCCTCCATACAGACAGATGGATGCCCTGAATAGTTCCAGGAAATGGTTACATGTCCATCCTGTTGGACGGCCTCACTCCTGTTGGACAAACCTACTGGCTTTGGACCATTCTTACTCCCACTGAGTCTCGTACCACATCGAGTATATCCGTGCTTTGACTTGTTACCAACCCTCCCACTCTAACCACAAAGGCTTTATTTTTTAAGAGAAAATCAGTCATTTAAACACATTGGCAACAAGAATCCTATTTTTCATCCTTAAATGACTCACTCTTCTCGCCAGGGACCACCTAACACATGGTTTGATAGTATGCCCTTTATTTGGTTCATCTTTCAGAAATTACCTCATCCACAAAGCCCACCCCCGACAATTAAATTGCATTTTGCAAATTGCAAATTACAATATAATGCAGATTACAATTTAATGCATTGACAAGAATTTTATGTAAAAACATACTTGCATATCTGTCACTCAGAAATAATAACTGACTATACAGTTTCACATAGTTTTGAGTGTCTTTTAGCCTATTGTTTTGGTTTTCCAAATGTACTCATGGTTCAGTCTGAGTTGCTGCCATATGTCTCCCATTTTAAACCATTATAGGCAGCCATTTCCAGTAAACACGAATACGCGGCCTCACCCAATACGATGTCGTTTCGAAAAAAATCTCCGTAAACACAGCGTCGTTTCCAGAAATATCTGTGTCCACACGGATTCACTGAAACGACCCAAAGCGCTGTAGTACATATGCCAGGCCTGTATGTGGCGCTGTGACGCCGCCACACCAATACACTAAAACCGGAAGAGAAGCCTTGGAGCATGTGCTGTTTACAAACAAGTAGTAGTGGTCCGCCATTGTTGTTGTTGTTGTTATGACGCGTCTAGCGGCGGCGGCTGAGGTTAAAGGCTAGAGAGGCGGGGCCAGTACGTAATCGTTTTGGAAAAAAAATCAGTTTTCGCCATCCGGACGACTCCGGGCAATCCGGCGTTTTCCAAAAAATACCGTTTTAGAAACCCCATAAACACCGTATCCGTCTGGACGCGAGGCCGATACGATAAAGTATTTATCCGGATTCTGAAAAAACTTATTCGTGTGGACAGCCCCTAAGACGACTGTACCCTATCAGAATCTTGGGCTAGTAAGCTAAACTAAGCTAAATATTTTTCAAAGGAGTTGGTTCACCATACCAAAGTTAAGATGAGAGATAAGATAAGAGAATGTTGGACGACTCCAACGGAATGCCCATGTTGCTCTGTGTCAGCTGGATGGGTCAGTATGCAGTTGTTTGCCATAACAACTGCGTAAGCTAATGGTATGTCAGGCTTTCTGTGTTTGTTTTTTAACCACCTACAGTAGTGGTCAACAGTCTGAAGAGTCTGCAGCCACGCTAGCAGCTCTGTAAGGCTGTACACAGCTGTGCTTTGGGCAAATTGTTAACATTAGCATGCTAACATGTGCGCAACAACAGTGTTAAACATGCTGGTATTTGACAGGTGGTGATCATTTTAGTTTTGTATGTTAGCATGCTAACATTTGCTAATTACTACTAAACATGAAGGGCAGCTGAGTACAGCTGATGGGAATGTCATTAGTCCAATATTTGTCAAAATATTTCAGTCCGGACCAACCGACCAACATTGCTCTCCATAGAGCCACGCCGCAAGTGTGGCAAAAGATCTTGTTGGGTGTGGTTGCATTTATACGAAAGTGATAAATTGAACTGTGTGAGGGACTTTAAATTATCCTACACAGCAGTATGCAGCCCTGGACAGGTTTGTAAAGAAGAGCAAGCTGTGTGCAGTTTACCACTGTTACTTACATCATTCACTGAGATCATAATGGGAATTTCAAATCAGTCCGTTTCTCCTTGCTGTCATTTAAGGCTGCTTCTACCTCACAAAGTTGCCTTATATAGCTTTGAGATAACACATGGAACTACACTGCACATCAACTTATTCAGCCCGAAGTGCTAGTTGATTATTCTCTTAACTGAATTTATGAAAGCTTGGCAGACTTTTACTACCCCTAAATCTTGGAATATGATGCCAACAATCTGCACAGACTTTTTATTCTGTCTTCTCAGTAACATACAGTATATGAATGTTAGTGTGCCCAGCTTTTGGCACATTGTGTTCTTCTGTTTCATCACTTTCTGAGGCTGAACAATTTTCTGCCATGGCTTAGACCACTTTTTTGCTTGGACTAATGAGGTGAAACTACAGTGTCTTCATTATTGTGGATCATGTGACTCTATACTGCAGCCCAATCTTATAAATTAGACTAGAAAGTCTGGCCTAGTTTTAGTAACATATTATGCCCAGGACAGCTCTGAGACAGAGATTAAGATGCATTATTTTTCATCTGTCCTGTTTAATAACTATAATGAAGACTGGCCACCAGTTGGCTGGTTGGCAGATACAGCTAACCAGACTCCACCTCCCTCACTTTTTCCTCTGAGCTTCACAGAGCTGAGGACCAGTTGGCTCAGTACCATTCTCACACTTCCTAACCACCTGTCCTGCTCACAGTCAGGGTGGCAGCATGGATCAACTCTGCTTGGCCAACAGCTCCAAGTAAGCTACGTGGGACTGAGGAGAGTGAAGCCATGGCCATAGACTTTTACTATTATATTATAACTGGCACCTGGGTACGGCTAATCTGAATGGTCAGAAAGCTTGTAGTGACCTGGCAAGGCTTTACAGGGTTGGGTTGGCATCTACAGACATTCAGCGGGGGAACAGCAGTAGACCCAATGCCAGCTGGCAAGGCACTATGGTCAATTCATAACATGACACTGGTCTAAAGCCTTGTAAATGACCAGTAGTGCTTTGTGCACCATTTCCATTTATGACTCTCATAATCTGCTATAAGCTGTATGTTCTCACACAGAAATAGGTAAAAAAAATGTCCTGTGTGTCCAAATAAATAAAGCAGGTCAGTTCTGATCCACATTTATCCATCTTTAATCCACACTTTCTGTTCTACCAACCATCATCCACCATCCATCTATCCTGTCCATATTTGTTCTCAGTGGAGGCTCTTCTTTCCTAGCGTTTTGTCAGAGGTCTGATGGTAGAGTCACATATGTTGCTCTCAGCCAGAGCAGGTGGCTAGCCGTTGGAGAAGAAAACACTCAAAACACTACTTACAGTTATGCATATGGTACAGTCCTTCTAATGATCCCACCATCCATTGATCCATTCATTCATTCATTCATTCATTCATCCCTCCATCTATCCATTCATCCTTCCATTACTCCATTCAGACAAATTGATTCCCAATAGCTATCCAAACAGACAGGTTCCATTATTGACCCAGTTATATTGTTACTCATGGCATATATTGGTCCTTAATAGGGTATGGGTTAAAAAGTGCTGGAACAACTCAAAGTCCAGTGTGTAACATTTAGGAGGCTCTCTTGGCAGAAATGGAATATAATATTCATAACTATGTTTTCATTAATGTATAATAACTTGAATATAGGAATCATTGTTTTCGTTACCATAGAATGAGACATTTTTATCTAAAGACATGTTGAACTGCCATGTTTCTACAGTAGCCCGGAGTAGACGGACCAAACACAACACAAATAGGTCCTTTTGCATTTTTCATAAGTTACACAGCCACCGTAGTTTCTCCTGAATACTTCACGGCCTGTTCTCAATTCCAAGTCATCAAATACAGACGTGAGCAGTGTTCAGTTAGATGCAATCTGCAACTTCAGCGTTGGATTCCACTAACTCCTATACACTGGTCCATTAATGCAAGACATACTGGTACATTGTAAGTAAGTACATATAAAAATTACAAACAAAAGGGAAATATTTGAATAAATATATAATATATGCAAATCAGAGCAGGCAAGACCTTCAGACCATCAGAAACGAATATTCTGAATAAATAGAAGCATAACTTAAAGCTATATGCATTCATTCATTCATATGGACCACTTAATGGCAGTATAGTGAAGAAATAAATAGCTGTAAACACAACATTGACATGTTATCACCATTCAACTGTTGTGGCGAATTGTATAAAACAGTATTCACTCTCTTTTAGCTCTCTTTTGGTCTTCACCAATTATTGAAGAAATATCTCTTTACCTCTTTAAATAACTCTTTTGGCTGCTAATTTCTTCACTATTTTCACCAGCTAGTTGCTAAGCTTACTTGTGTGCCGTACGGTGCTGGGCACGTCTGGTACGGTTTGTTTATCAGAGCTTTCATGCTGAAAACAGCTCCCTGCTGCTGAGAACTTATGGGCCGGAAAACCAAAACAATGAGCTTAAAGATGCTAAAATGCTCTGTAAAGCTGAGGGGAACTGCAGTATTGGGTAATAATGCACAGTAGAAGTCCTTTCACGTTACTCATAGTCCTTTCATCCATTGTTTATATACAAATATTGATATCCCTTTAAAATAAAAAAAAACAGAGCTATGTATGGTCAGGTAATTACTATATACAGTCATTTCAGTGCAGCTTTCATTGAGGGCTTTTGATGTTAGACTGTACATTGCTGACTGTTGGAGCCAGTGTCTTTATCTGTGGGTGAGAGGTCCATACTATGTCCGGATGATACTGCTGCTGCATGTCAAACATTTCTCCTTTAAACGTGATGTTAGCAGGAGTCTTTGTGTTCAGGCGGAACTTACTATCAGAATTCATTTTCCTTTCACATTACTAACTGTTTAGAGCCAGCAAAGAAACACAACACTACATAGTGAAAAGCTGTAGTGGATTCTGGATTAGATGAATTGCTGCAAAAAGATGAAATGTGACACTTAGGTTTAACAAGAATGTTACTCTCCCTGCCGCACCAAAGTAATTGCCTCTGCCATTTCTAGCTTTGTTGTTTTCTCCTCTCTCCAACCGACTGATGGAGCCCTGGATGCTGACACTAACATACAACATAGACCCAAGGAAGCTGACATATGAATTGTCTATCAATTAATTTCCTCTATTAATGACATTTATGTGACATCCTATAACGAGGAACAGATTGCTCGGTGTTGGTAGTTAATAGCGGGGTGGTTGAAATGCTTTATAGCAGGTGTCCAGAGGATCTACAGCAGCTAAGCCCAGAGCTGGTTCTATAAAGCCTCTCTTGCTCAGAATCACTGTCTTTTAATTAACCAATCCTCCGCAGAGACATAGGGAGCGTGGGAAGTGTGCGACACACATGCACGCTTAACACATTTTCAGGCTGAAGTGAGTGTGCGCTTAAATAAATGTAAAAAACCTACTCTCCCTGGCGCTCGTTTCCCTCTTATGATATTTTACGTGGAGAACAGGAGAAACTCTACGTCAGCCTGGATTGACGCCAAAGCCAAACCTTTCTACTTCAGAACAAATGAGCAGATGCAATAAACTGTGTCACCCAGTGAGGCAGCCAGCGAGCCAGTCAGATGGTCAGCCTTGTTTTTTCTCATCTTTCAATTCCACTAAAGCAAGGTGCCTTTGAGACTGAATGTATTAGGCAGGATAATCGCCTCAGCCTGCCAAACCTTCAGGCTTTGTTGAGGCTACAGAGAAGATGAAGACAGTTCACAGAGTGGAGATAAAGGCCGAAGCTAAATGCTTTGACTGGATGCTATCTTTGCTGCTCCATTTCTATAATCTGACTCATTTGGTGTAAAATTTGAAAAGATGAAAAACGACTCCATAAACTTCATCTTCGTCATTACTTACAAATAACTCACACCAACCAACTTTGCTTGGAAAATATACGTCAGTGTCATCAGCATTGGTCTGAGCTATGAGCTGAGTGGTTGTGTATGTTCTTGAAATAATAAATCCACAGGCTAGCATGGCTAACCTAACAGATCAGATTACTATCAGTGAAATCACAGCTGATTAGGGTGTGTGTATATATGTGTGTGTGTGTGTGTGTGTGTGTGTGTGTGTGTGTGTGTGTGTGTGTGTCCTAATTTATGCACTCCGGAACATCGAAATGAATTTCCTATGCTTTATCCTCTAAAAACATAAGTGACCTACTTTAGACATTATTACTATTTCCCCACAATCTCAGTTTTAGAGCTTTTTTTTAAATCCCTTTGGATAAGTGTGTGTGAGACAGAGGAGAGAATGAGCAAGAATATGCATATGTGCATATTTGCTGGAGAGTGGTGTGTAAGTGTGCATGCTCTCATGATGAGAGTGTGTGAGTGCGAGCAGAGCGGTTTTAAATCTCCTGGTAGTTGGAAAGTTGTGGTGGCATTATGTGGACTACTGATTTGAGGACTGTGTGTGTGGAAGGACATGTTATATGAGTTAAACAAGGAACTGAGACTCCGGCCTGTGGGACAGATGAGTCAAAGACTGCCCACAATGTTTCTGCTTCCAATAACTCCTAATTAAGTTAAACATTTTCTTCTTTTTCTTTCACCCACCCCTCTCTCCATCTTCCTCTCTATCCTGTTTCCTACAGCTAAGGGAGGTCACCATGAGTCAATGAGACGGGCTGTGCCCTCCAACCTCTCAGCTACCCCTGGGACTGGCAATGGAGCTAGGTCTGAAGACAAAGATGCGATGGATGGGACTGAGGGCGATCCTGGAGCCGGACCCGGAGCATTGCCTGAGGGTAAGGTGTTTGCTGGGGCCAGAACAGCAGTTTGGACTGAAGCAGAAGCAAGAGCCCGTGTGGCAGGTGCCAAAGTCTTTGCAGAGACTGGGATTATGACGGGGAGAAGCACCTGGGCTGAAGTCGGGGCTGAATGGAGACCCAGGGATGCAGAGGGGGGTGACCTGCCAAGCATGCCCAGGGACCCGGCTGCCTGGCTGGGGAAGCGGAGGCTGCAGACACGTGGAGAGGGCCAAAGAGAGCAGGCGGCCTTCTCATCAGTCTCCACCGTGCTGGCAGAGACGGTGGAGCTGCAGGCACCAGTGTTAGGAAAACCTTTAGGACTGCTGTCTAAAGCTGCTTGGGCCACAGGCTCCTCTTCATCATCATCCAAGGCCTCCTCCCCTCCTCCTCCTCCTCCTCCTCCTCTTCCTCCTCCTCTTCTGCAACAAAAGCCTCTTCTTTGCCTTCCTCCTCCTCTTCCTCCTCCTCACCAGCCAGTAACAGAGACACTCAGACAGCAGGATCAGACAACGTCTCTCTGGTTGTCGTCAACAGCAACTCCTCCAACAGCAACAGCAGCTCCAGTTTGGGTATGGTGCAGAGCTGTTCGGTCTTTCACAAATTTCAACTTTTTGTAGTGTAATTCATCGCTTCTTAAACCCCTCCCCCAAACAGCAATTGGCCAATCATGGCTTAGCATCCATACACAGCACAGCAGACCTGTCAACCTTAGATTTCTCCTCATGCCAAAACAATGTGCATGGGGCTCTAGTAAGACACATTTGTACTTGAGCATTGGATACAAGAACAATGACAATCCTCATTTCCATGTCCTACACAAATCCTCATCTGGTGAGGATGTTGACTTTTTACCTGGGACTTTAGCTTTAGCTTCAGTCTTTAAGCACAAGCCAGCAGAAAAAGGTTTAAAAGTCACCTGGCAGGCACAGACAAAGTTTTCAAACAACTCATGCAGTAAGCATTAATTAGCTAGCTGATAAAATCTGCTAGCAATATTGTGATTTTAGCCGATGGATTTGACGGTGGTATGGAAATGAGAACCCTGCTTTGGTTTCAGAAAAAACTCATTTTGATGGTAAAACTGTCAGCGTCTTTGTAAACTGAATACACTGAATACGTGAAAATGGAAAGCTTGACAGGCAACAGTGAGTAAGGGGGGTGGGCCTTGCAAAGGTCAGTGCAGTGGTTTTGTTTAACCTTCAGCCTTTTTGAGTCATCGTTAATAATCATTGTCATCATCCTCACCTCCATGTTTCTCCACTTCCTGTCATACCATCGTCACAGTAACAGTGACATCATCAACCAGGTAATTCCTCCACATATATTTTAGTTTCCAACACAAGAATAAACAAAATGCATTATCTGATTGCCCAGTATTTCCTATCACATCGCTTCACAATACAACATGTCCTTATGTGGTGATGTGAGGGGAGGATAAGAGGGAATTGGGATCTCTTTCAGTCTGAATGGATTGATTGCCTCTCTGTTGTTTGCTCCAGCCTCCTTTACACCTCTCATTGATATGCATCTGACTTCAGTGTGTTGTCTAGAGATGATTTAGATGGATTAAATCAACCCAACCCGACATTAAAATGCTCCTCTCCCCTTCACATTAAAATTGGATATTTTCTGCGCACTTCATCTTATGTATTTTCAAATTGACAATAATATTGACATTTATGAGTAAACTGACAATTCAATCTTGAAAGGTTTGTTATTAACCAACTGCCAACTGTTTTATTTGCATGTCTTTTTTTATGTTTGGATCCTTTTGTGTTGTTGCTTTAAGTGGATTTAAGATGCATTTGTTTTTGGCTTCTTGCATGTATCATGGGGGCGTTTACACTGTTTTCTGTCCATATGACACTATCATGGTCTCATGTTATATATGTTGAAGGATAAGGTTTGCGATATTCTGTATTTTGGTTATTGTCAACAAATGCCATAAAGAGACCAAAAACAATAACTATTGTAACTACACTTACTAATTTTTTTCAGACTTTTCTATCGTGTCTGGGGTTCTCATCCCCATAAATAGGCTAAAACAGCTGAACACTTTAGCAAACATTAGTCAATCAAAATTAGTCTGTACAGTCAACATATGTTGTTGATTAAAAGTTGTGCTATTTGTGACTGTGCGTTGAAGGGCGTTTCCGTGGTGTGCCGTCAAAGTTGGCCATTTTGAATTTTGCAGCCATTTTCTGCAATTTTTCGCCTTGCATTTGAACAAACTCCTCCTAGGGAATTTATCGGATCTACTTCAAAATTGGTCAGTACAGTCAAAAAATGGTGCTGATTAAAAGTTGTGCTATTTGAGACTGTACGTTGAAGGGCGTGTCTGTGGCGTGCCGTCAAAGTTGGCCATTTTGAATTCTGTGGTCATACAAACTAGATGAAAAGTTGAGCTATTTGTGACTTAAACCGCGTGCCAGTGACGACTTGTCGAATTCAGCAGATTCGCCATTAAACAGTACTCATAACTTCAGTGTGCAGTGTCCAATCTCCACTAAACTTCATATATTCTGTAACATTCCGCCCTGAACACATCCTCATAACTTCAGCATATGTGGTCCAATCTCAATGAAACTTCACGTGTTTGATAAGAGTCCCGCCGTTAACACGTTTACATGACAATATTAAGACATAGTAATAGCGGCACCCACTGGCAACAGGAAGTAAGCGCTGAGTGGCGATTTTGAGCTGATTTACGTGAAATTGTCATGTTGTGGTCCGCACGTGTAACGACGGCACGGGACACATCCGCAGCACACCCCGAGTTGCGTGGAGTGTGAGGTCCCGCTCAACGCTGCTTGCAGCTTTAATTGGTGTTTGACTTTTAAAGTATTAGTTGACAAAAAAACGTTAGAATATCACTAGACTACCTTTAATATGATAATTTTCCTCCCTGCAGAGGAGTCGGTGAGCAGCCTGCCAGCCTGGGATCTCCCCACTGTCCCGGAGTCTCTCCTGTCCACAGTGGGCGACCATGACGTCACTCTTCCTGCCAACGTCACCAGCCCTTTCTCCACCCACCAATGGAACACCACTGCACCTGCACGCACCAGAAACACCTCACGACAGACGACCATGTCAACCACCACCGTGACCACATCTCTGTCACCCACCACCACCTCAACCATACCGTTATCCACCACGGCAAGAGCACAAACACCATCAGGATCCCCCACGGTCTCTCCCACCACTAGCCAGGACACTGTGACCAAGGACAGCCTTCAGCTGACGACAGTAACCATGACGACGCCCTCAACTACCACTCCTACTGTGACCGCTGCTGAGATGACGCAGACGGTGACCACTGGGAGCGGCGTAACAGTAGCACCAAATACCAGTGCTGCGACAACCATGCAGGAAACGACAAGCCTCAAACTGACCACAGCGGCTACAACTCAGCCTACAACCACCACTACAACCACACCTGCCCCTACTACCACCACTACTACTGTCCCCCCAACCACGACCACTACTACTACTCCTCCTCCAACCACTACTACAACTACTACACCTGCTACTACTACTACCACCACTACTACTACCACTACAACCACAACAACAAAGGTACCTGCCACCACTGTGTTCATCCCAGTCCAAACCACACCGCCTCCCACCACAACTACAGAACCTCCATCGAGTACCAGCGCAGAGGAGAGTCCTCTACCTTGCAACGTGACTGAGAAGTACTGGGTCAGAACAGGTACGAGACTAAAACTCCATCACTGGGATTTATCTGGAGTAAGAAAATGATAATAAAATAATGTTCCATTTCGTGTGTGGGAAATAGAGAACATAGAATAAAAACAGTAAGATAAATGGCTAAAACATCAGGGCTTTCTCTGAAACAGCACTGCTACTTTGGTCGCACACCCCTTATCAAATTACCTACAACACACTTAACATTAGGTACAGGCAGGGCTTAGCCATTCTTCTGGAAAAATGATTACAAAGTAATGATGAATACACGTGAAATGCCATTTTAGAAGTTCAGGCTCAGTATACCTTTTGTGTTCAAGACGTAATTACATGTGCACAAATTAATTAAAAGGGCAGATTTTCCTCAAGCATAAACACTTTAATAAGAAGCATGAGACTGCAACCTTTGATTACATTTAGCGGAGTACTAAGGCACTTACTGGGTTGGCAGCAGCTTTGCAAAGTGACCAAGGAGACATTAAACCGGAGGCCAGAGTCCAAGCTCCTGTGTCCTTAAGTGTCCTTTGGCAAGATATTAAATCCCTACCAGCTTCATGGTGCTCAGGGGGATCAATAAAGTATGGCATTATGTCGTTCTTTGAGGTAACAAGGGAGGTACGGTGAAAGTGAGATTTGTCACAGAATATTAAGCTAAATATGAATTCACTGAACACAGTCATTGAGCTCTGATTCTTATACTTCTACCTTCACAGTTCTGTCCATTGAGCTACGTAGGAACCGCCTAGACCTGATCCTGAAACAGAACCTCTCTAAAGGACTGAGCCACGCCCTGCAGAGAGCTCTGAATGACTCCACAGCCAACGCACAGGTCAGTGTCTCTTACAGATTCAACTGTAGTAACTGCAGTTTAGTGGCTAGTTAACAGTTCAGGAGATTAGTTTAGAAGAACCACCCGTATGTCTATTTATGTGTCAGTGGCTAATAAACAAATGACTAGACTTTGTCAGCAACTGATAAACGGTTGGTAAATAATACAAATTAATTTCATTTGCATCAGTGCATGTTCCAGCCTTTACTGAACACATTAATCATGCTTCTAGGAATACTGGTCAGTGACCAATAACTACACATCACGGCCTTATAAAACATAGTTGTGCTGGTAGTAAACACAGATCAGTGGCTAGTAAACATAGATCAGTGGCTAGTAAACATAGATAAGTGGCTAGTAAACACAGATCAGTGGCTAGTAAACACAAGTCAGTGGTTACTGAACACAAGTCAGTGACTAGTCAAAAAAAGGGCCACAGGCTATGAAACACAGGTTACTGGCTAGTAGATATACATCACTGGCTAGTAAACATGGATCAGTGGCTAGTAAATCCATTCTGTGGTGCTCATAGGCAGATAATGTTATAATATTGAGTTGTCTCTTGGGAAGAATATGTCTGCTTCATTACACTGAGTAAAATTGCTTTTCCATCTGATGCTTATAAGATATCTTTACATTGAAATTTTTGCCACAGTGTTGGCTCTTCATATGGGCAGATATCCTACTCTCGAGTGTGTCATCATTTCACAATACTCTACAGTATTCATCGTTTTCTCCTCTTGCTCATTCACCTCACAAGGACTCATCTGAATGGTGCTAGAGACAAACAGAGAGGTGACTAATGCAAACAGCGTTCAAGTCTGAATAGAAATAACCTGTTGAATAGTCAGACAGTGTTTGCTTAGAGGGGTTATTACACACACACACACACACACACACACACACACACACACACACACACACACACACACACACACACACACACACACACACACACACACACAAACATGGTAATGCAAAATAAGTCCAGAATAAATTATGCTTTTCTTTTTCCTGCAGTCAAGTGATCTTTCTACTCTGCTGCTCTGTCTAGATCGTTTTGTCTCTGTTTTGAGTTGTCCAACCTGTCTTATGTTCCTTTTCAACCGAGTCTATTTGTATTTCTTCTTCATCTTCTTTCTCTGAAACGTTCACTCTCTCGCCCTCTTCCTGTGTGTTTCTCAATATTTACATTTCTCGTATTGCTCCCTTCCTCCATCTCCCCTATCTGATTGCTCCCTCGATTTAAGTCGATTGATTTTCTGCCAACCTGTCTGTCTCGCCTGTCTGTTGGTCTGCCTGTTGTGCCTGCCCGCCCCACTGTCTGTCCACCTGCCTCCCTTCATCTCGCTGTCTGTCTGTCTTCTGTCTTCATCTGCCTGCTTTTTCTATTTTTATCCAGTTGTTTGTGAGCCTGCACAGGGAGTGACTCAGTGTCTCTAAGCTCCAGTCCACTTTCATCTACCCCCTGCCCACACACACACACACACACACACACACACACACACACACACACACACACACACACACACACACCTCACTTCTCATCCTCTCCATCAGATAACATAGATTATTATTTGGCACTGTGGATCAGTCTATTGAGAGACAGCAGCAGCACCAACAAGGAATAAAACTGGCCAGAGCTTTAAAAGCCATGACATGTAGGCCGTGTTTTGAGGCATTGTTAATGACCAAATATTGGCTTTAGCGGAGATAGGGATTGTCAAACAGCATGAAATTAGCATGCAGCAGTATTTAATGTTTTGCATCATTGAACAATGTGGTTAACCATAATTGCTTGCAAAATCTGCCAGTTTTACAGCTTTAAAATGTTGGTAAGGAGAAAGAAGTGACAGCAGAGGGCAAGGGCAGGGTCTGGTTGGCTTTATTAGGTACAACGCTGCTTTTTAAGTATGCAAAACAAAGGTGAAATAAAACCCTTGCAGCTCTGCAGAGTGCATGAGGAATTCAAAATGAGTTACGCATCATTCTGACCCCCTGGTTTAGCATTTTAAAGTGGTACATGAACAATTACAAAACACACTATACCACATTGTAGTGTAGCTGTAAACAGATATATAAGACATTTTAGTGTTGACTATTGATCGGTTATGTCAATCCATCTATTTTGTCTTCTGTAACTGTTATTTACTGTGCAGGAATATGCTGTTGGGCATTGATTATTCATGCAACAAAGTTAGTGTGTTGTTTGTATTTGTTCCTGAGTATAACTGTGTACTGTATACACAGTATATAGCCTGTATAGACTGTACAATCAAACATTTTATAACTTTTCAGATTCAAACCCAGAGCCTCTGTAAAGCATGTGAAAAGGCCTGCTCTGTGGATAACTCAGCTAAGTTAACCAAATAACTCAGTAAGCCAGACTCTTGCACTGATAAATACATAGTATAATTGTATTAACATAATTAGGCAAGAACTATTTGTTATATTAATACTGAGAAATGGCTGCTAAATATGCTAAATAAATATTAGCAAACTTTGTTAAGTGTGTGATTAGACACTGTAGTTTATACAATACATTTTTCATCAATACATTCACCAACTAATACTTGTTAAGGTTGTATGAATATACTTGTTTACTATTCATTAGCCTTTACTTAAAGTAAAGTATTTTTTAAACTATATTTATAAATAACTTAACTGTGTATACACAGGTACAAATTACAGGCAAGAAATGTTTGTTTCATTAACAGTTTATGTACAGTTATAAATGCTTTATAGAAGAGTTATAGATGTTAATAAAGACATTAATAAATGCATTATATAAATTATAAATAAATTCATAATATTTTTTATTCTGCTAATAATTGCTAAGTTAATGTCTATTACTCAAAATGGCTACTGAACTGACAGCTTTGAGGAATTGTTTTTTACATTTTTATTGGTAAACATTGCGTCATTTTTCAACAAAATATGAAATCAATGACTTTATTTTCTGAATTGCCACATATTGGTGTAGGAGCATGTAAGGACATAAAGACAGTAAGAAATATTGCAGCACCCAAAAACATCAAAAAGAAAATTCCTCGCTCATTTCATTTGAATTGAGACTTGAAATGAAAGATCTGAAAGCTCTCTTTGTTTTCTAATGAAATGCAAAACCCAAAGGTGGGCAGTTGGAATAAAATAACGTGTCACTGAGTATAATTAAAAACTAAAGGGCTGTTTGATAAACTGGGGCTAAAGCTTTAACAACTGCTTGTAACAGGAGGTGGCTTAAATAAAGGTGACAGGTAGGTATCGTTTGAAAAACAGGGTGAGTTTTTATTAGTACGAAGAGGAGAGGAGAGGAGAGAGGAGGGGGAGAGGTAATGAGATACAGTTTCACTAAGAGGGTTATGTTTTTTCTAGAAAAAGACTAGCTCGGGGCAGCCAGCCACAGCTGCTCAGTGTGGATGAAGGTGGAGGGTAGAGGAAGGTGGGCGGCGTATAGTTCCAGAAATACGAGCCTTGACTCACCACCGATTGTTGTCTGTATGTGTTTTTCCGGGACACAGTTAGTCAGATTTATGACAGTTAAAGGCTCAAACTAAAATATGCCCTCGGGGCAGATTTGGCTTAAAAAAAACCCCAAGGATTATAAATATTCTTAGTCAGATGCATTTGAATTCTAAACCTATGGCACAAATACAACATGTATGAGAAGAAAATGCTTTACACCTCGTCTCCAGTTTATTCTTCTGAGCTTGTTTCACCTGGTAGCACTGATTTCTTCTCTACAGTTTGTTTTCTTTGCAGTGTGTGTGCTTTGGAATAAGACATACTAGCATCACCATGTTTGTAGGTTGTATGTACACAGCCTGTCTTGAAATACAGATGTAAGTATAGTGTAAAAAAAGGCTACAACTTGAAATTTTCCTCTCTCTCTCTGTCACAGGTGGAGCGTGATGACTGCAGCCCCCACAACGTGACACTGGGTTACTACGTGACCAGCGGCAAAACTGTCTACATTTCCTCCTTGGTGGTTGAGGCGCTGAATGTGTATGGTTTTGACAAGCTGCTGTCGGACATCAGGCAGCACACCCCGTTGGTTAAGGCAGTTTTGGTTCCCGTGGCAACCTGGGTGCCCACTCCGAGCATTCACCTGCAGCTAAAAACAGGTGATGAAACCTGATGGAAAATAAGATAAGATAGATCAACCTTTACGTAACACAATCCAAAAGAAATGGCCTGATGGTGTTCGTTCTGGTGATGGAGTGTGAAAGGATAAAGAAAAGCAGAGGTTAGAGAGAGGAGGATGGAGAGAATATGAGCAGGGGGAGAGCAGAGAGATAGAAAATGCAATGAGAGTACAGGGAGGGAGACACAGGGGAAGAGTGGAGCAGAGACAAAATTAGAAAATTCTGATTACATGTCTGCTCTCCTTTACTCTTCCCTGATACCCTAAATCCCATACAAACTCCCATGATTGCAGAGCAAAGGCAAATTGGTCCATTCATTTAGTCAGCCTCTTAAGCCTCTTTAAAAAACACATTTCAGCGTGCACACACACACACACACACACACACACACACACACACACACACACACACACACACACACACACACACACACACACACACACACTAAATCGAGTCTTGTGGGAACAAGGGTAGGGAAAATCAGGGCAATTAACAAATTGTTATTTAAAAGATACATGCGCAGATTGGAAACCCATTACTTTTCTCAACTATTAATATATTTTTTTAAATTGTTCAGTGTGCAGTGTTCGAGTTTGATTTATCTCAAAAGAATTTGGTAGATTTTGCAGTGCTGTTACAAATCAAATTAAAGCTGCCCTCTGCCTGTCTGTGTGGGTCATGTAGACATGCAAAGTAAAAGGGGTTGCTCATAGGGATAAAGCCATAGAGAAAAATCACCAAGCTCCACAGTTCCCTTCAGCTACAGCTAGAGTGATTAGGGTTTTTTAGCTCATTGTTTTGGTTTTATGTACCGCTACTTTAATGTTTTGGTGCACTCTCACGCTCTCATCAACCTTGCATACAGCAGCATCAGATATCTGTTCTTAGCACCAAACAGCGGCCAAAGTTAGCAATTAGCTCTTACTGTATTTTAGATCCAAAGGCGACCAATGGGATTCTGCGCTGTGTTAACATGGCCAAATTACAAATTTTACTGCTCGTAGTGGGATGTATACTGCCGTAAAGACTGTTCCCAACTGTTACTGAAATATTACTCAACTACACTTTTTTTTTTAAGAACATATACAGGTAAAGCTGCTGTAGAACAAATAGTATACATTTCTCCAGGCTTAGTTTCTGTTTCTCCAAATCTTCAGTCCCTAAATGACTCCCTGCTCCAGCCAGTGGTCAGTGTTGTCACATCTCCAAACCTGTGCCTGCTGCTGCATCTCTTTTCATGGCTATCATTGGCCCACAGTGTGCTGCTGGACTTGTGGAACGAGGCCCATAGTGCACGGAAAAAATAGAACATACACTGTAGATCGGGAGCTGGCCGTGGAGCTCATCATGGGCACTGAAGGGACGTGGGCAGCGCTTCAGGGTGCTTCTGCTTCATGTGTCCCTCATGTGTCTCTGGCTAATGGTTACAAGATACAGATGATAGGTTTGGATATAAATTGCTGGCCTACTCAGCAGCAAATTATGATTTTAGAAGTAGCCAAGTAGCTTACATAGTGTAAGGCAACAAAATGTACAACAAAATTACCGGCTTAAAAAATACTTATTGAGGTACAAGAACCCCAAAAAAATGACTTTACTACAGAAACATTGTTACCCCTGGTTCCCTGGTAAGTGTGCAGCTATGTAGCCATTAACTCCATTTCTGGCTTGTTCAGCTCATAAACCACAAATCCGCAGTATATACCAATTTACCATCCACAGCACAATTTGCATAAGATTACCAACTGGGTCAACACTGTTTGTGCCTGCAATGTGTTGCAGACTATGAGACCAGTCTTTTTTTTTGGAGATGTACCCTACGCTCATAAGCACCACAGCGTTTGAATTTAGGTCAGAATATTGTTCCACCTCTCCTAGCCCAGTCCTTTTAGAGGTTTTATAAAAGAGCAGAGAAAGACAGAGTGCAGGGAGAGAATGGAGGGCGACTGCGGTAAAAGGACTGAGACAACATTAATAACATCCCCCATAATCTGCTGATGGACTCAATATTGTTTACCCCGTTCCTGACTGACAACTACTCTTTTCATTGTTCACATTCTAGATAGTGGCGATAATCCTCTTTTTCTGTCTCACTGCTTAGGTTTATCGGTTACACAGACAACATCTATCTAGAGCGCTGCTTTCATTAATACCAAAAACACATCCCCAGATAGTCTCTAAATAATTTCTCTTTCTCTACTGCTTCAGTTACTGGTTCTGAGATCAGATGAGAGTTTTGTTGGTGCTGTATTTGTATTAAACAGTTTGATCTTTAAATAATAATAATGTGAGCAGCAATATGGTTCTAGAACTAGTAGAACTTGATCTGAACTTCAATAAAAAATGTATGAATATTCAGTGGGTGTATTTCGTGATCTCAAAACAGCATGTGATACTATTGACCATGGGTTACTACTGAAGGAATTAGAAATATATGGCATTAGACTGGTTGTACATGTCAAAAACAAAGTAAACATTGCAATTTTTCTGTCTGAAATGAATTTTCATTTCAATATCAATTAAATATGATTTTCTATAATTATCTTTTCTCCCAGTGTTGAGGTTCGTCGGCCCAACAGATAACATCTACTCCTGCAGTTTTGTCCAGATGTTGGAGCAAAGACTGGAAAACGCCTATGACGAGGCTCAGGACAAAGTGCTGGAGACCTATAACAGGCTTGCCGTGGAGGTACTACCTGGGTTCATGGATGCTATTTAGTGCAAACTGCACACAGCCAAGTCTGTATATTTGCATGTAGCATGCTGATTGTGAATAATAAAGCTCTGTGTAAAATTCTGGACTCCTACAATCATACAATTATTTATGTGACTGCTACATTCTGGCCACACTGTTCCACAGTGCAAGCGCTTTACTGCAAATTAACACATAAAACACATCAAATTGCTCTGTAATTTTTCAGTGAACGGTCACAAAAGTCAGACAGGTTTGGTGGTAATTTACACTTAAAGGAGGGAGCAACTGTAGCAGCCTGTAATGGTTTATTTCAGGCAACGCAATCAAAGCTCATACTTCTACAACGCTGTTACAGGTTTATAACATTTTCAGGTATTTTTGGTATCTTTGTTCTCTCTTTCCCTTTCGCTATTACGGTACTCTCATGACTGCAAGATATACATGCACACAGCATCATAATCATAAAGTAGGTCTCAGCAAGCAGAGGCAGATATAGGGTCCATTCATAATTTATCCTCTGAAATATTAACACTCATGGAGGATTGTGATGGGAATTCCTGGTATTTCTTATCATCATCCACTTTACTATGGTGACTCAGTCACATTATTTTCAGAGTACCACCCAGGTCTTATTATAGAATGAAAAGAACATTGTTCATTCAAAGTGTCATACTGTGTCTAAAGCTCTGTTAGGCATTCTTTATGGGCATCTTAGACATTTGGTATGATACCATTAGATATTTCTGTATGAATATTTGACTTCTACTTACTGCTGCCTGTTTGTGTGTTTGCTCTAAATAAAGAATTGAATCATTCTAATATGGCACATTTAGGTCACATAGTAACTTATTATATTAGTTGAATCAAATAAAATATAAAAATGATCTGTTTGTGTGTTATCTTCAGATTCAGAGTGTGTCCCAGGAGCCAGGCTCTCCATCAGTCTCTTTGGTGTATGTGGTGAAAAACCAGGATGCGATTCTTAACGGGACCATCTCCAGCGGCCTCCTCAACCAGCTGACCGCAGAGCTGGTGGGATACTTCCTGTTCTACCCACCGATGGTCATCGCTGAGCGTGAGTCAAGCCACAATTGACCTTAAGGTCTTTGATGATGACACATAGACCTAATTAATGATCAGTATATTTGAGTGTGGTCTGCCTTCAGCTCGACTGTGCCGTCATCCTGAAGCTGGTGTACAGTAGCTAACAAGTGGAAACAGCAGGAATGCGTATCACATTGCCTGGCTCATACGTGTGTGCAAACCAAATGAGCACCCACTCATACAAACATTCACAACATCACATAAACTCCACTGGGTACCTTTTTAACAGTATACTGCTCAAACAGAAGCTGTACTTGCACAAAAAGAACAAAAGTATATACAGCAATACATTAGATATACTGTATAATATGGGGTAAACGTTACTGTATGTATATAAGTTGCATATAGAAAAACACAATTACTTCAGCCAATATGCAGTATGACAGAGCTGCTAAATAAAGAACATCTTTACTTTGTAAAAAATGCTTTTTACCATTCAGTGAGGACGTTTTGGTAGCTAGTTCAGGCAGTCAACTCGGTTCTGCCACCCCAATAACATGGCATACTCCTATCACTACAGCGTTTGTCCATCGCACCATTTTCATTTGGCGGTGTACTTTAACTGCCATGCCTGCTGGCATCTGAAAGCTCGGCTGAATGCGATGTTTCCCTGTGGGGAGTGACCTGGTCAGAGCCAAGACACCCACATTCACATGATAGCCCAGTCCATGTGCTTTGACTGACTGAAAAATATTTTTCACTTACCTGGTGGTATCTAGCCATGCAGATACTTTTTGGTTTTGAGATACAGTAGGTGTATTCTGCATCTACTGCATCCTGTCTTGAGAAATGTCCTTGTGACCAAAACGTAGACTATTTTCTTTTGAACTGAATATTGATTCCCCAAAAAGAGACACAAGCATGTGGTGTGTGTGTGTGTGTGTGTGTGTGTGTTTGTGTGGTTGGTCGTATTTTAAAATACCAGTGAATTAAATTTAGATTGGAACTACTTTCCATCAAAATTGTTTTAAAAAAGGAGGGGTGGTGATTAGTACGAGCAGGTACTGAGATTAAACATTGTCCTGCTGTACCCCCAACAAAGCATAAATAACAAAAATGGCGATGATATGGCATACCACACTGTTATAAGGACAAAGACATGCTTCTCTTGTATTTTTCAATGCTGTGATCAACAACAAAATTTCATTGACCTCCATTATATTAAAACTATCTGCATGGCTAGATACCACCACGGGTTAAGTGATAAAATATGTTTTTTGAGATGGGTGACCTGACCCTTTAAAGTTTCGACCTACAATTAACTTGATAGCAGTGAACATATATTTGTAGTAATTAATTCTGTATTTAATACAGAGAGGTCTGATGATCTCAGCGCTCTCCACACAATGAAAGGTCTCATATTCATATGCAAATTAGCAAGTTAGGTCATCTGGCAACTTGTCTGGAAATTTTGAGCAGCCAGCAGCTACATGAGTTGGCATCACTGCTCGTGGACATTTCATCCCTCACTCATTGCTCATTTCTGAGCAATCACAGCAGCAAACAGTTGCTTTGCTCTTATGGCTACACATAAAGACTTGGCTAGCATTGCCTAACCCAGAATTTATGGTGTCCACTAGCCAACAAATTAGAGTTCAGTCAGGGTGCTTAATACTCATTCACTTGATGTACCTCCAGGCCATCTTCTCAGAGGCACTGCTGGACAATTATGATGCATTTGTAATTATTCAGAGGGCTCTAAGTGACAATGACAATGAGCAGTTTATCTGTGGATGAAGCACGTGGCTCTGATGGCAGTGTTTAACACAGATGTCCTAATGTTTAGCTAAATGCTGTAGTGACGCATCAACTTTTTGAGTCAATACACCACACTAGAGCTTATTTCCATAGTACTATCAAAAACAACATTATGGGCGTCTGCCATTTTAAGAGTTTCATCTAAACTGACATTTAAGAGCTGAAGTACAATGTGAATCAGGATTGGTGCTGACATTCCACTGACTTGACATTATGTTATCCTAATGGGTGTTATTTTAGCTCACTCTCACACACACTGGAAAGATACTCTCTTCATTACAGTCACTGCTTATTTATAGAAAATGTGACTTTTGAGACATAGAAATCTTTGTTAGGCTTTTAGTCATCTCTCTAACTTTTATAAGCTAATTCTCTTCCTCTATTGCTTCATTCTTTGCACCTTTTCTCCAAGGGAAAGACCACACTAATAGAATTGGACGTGCTGATGAACGTCTTGCATCAAGATATATATATTACAGCAAAATAACCACTAATGTGCTAATAAAGTGTGAGGGAGCTATATTATTTTTTTCTAACTAGCTTTAGTGTTGCCCTCAGACTGTGAAGGTTGACTTAAAAAAACAAAGCACATCCCTGCTCAGTGTGTTTTATGAGTTTTTCAGCAGCAGGAAGGGAACAAGTATAGAGAGCTGTGCTTGAGTCCTAAAAAAGATTTTTGCATTCAGAGCTTTCTTTTAGTCTTGAAAGGCTCAGCAGACAGAGGTTGGAGGTAGGATGGAGGACTGCGGTCTCTGGTCTCTTCATGCTACTTTATTGTCATTACATAACCGCTGTTGTCCTGCTTCTTCTCTGTAGCAGTGTGCTGCTGCATTGAGACAGACTTACATAGCCATATGTATGGTGCCTTCAACAACACTGACTACTGAGAACCATTGGGTCCACTGCAGGGCAATGCATGATTCATGACTTAGCGTATGTTTGACCTGCTTCTCAAAGGGGGGGAATTCAGGATTACTCTAGATTGTGGCCTCCAGCCTAGAGTGAGCCTCAGACATATACTACATACCACTAATTTGCTTTTCCAGATACATTACATACACATGTATTTTTCCAATACATTAAGTTTGACATTGTTTTGCTGCATAGGGGCCGTGTCCACATAGCGTGTTTGTCGGAGCACCAGCATCTTTTTCTCCATTGTTCCTAATGAGGAGAGAGTGTGTAGAGAAAAGGCGCTGAACCCGGGTGTCTCTTTTCAGAGCACCCTGCCTTTTTTGTGAAGCCGCTCTGAGCGCCTCTGGTTGAAAATCTCTTCAGAAAGGCACTGGTGTCGTCACTACTGCTCATTTTCAGGCAACCAGTCATATATTAGATGGGGGACTAATAGTTATTAACCAAGAAAATTGAGAAGTTTGTTTTGACCGTGTGATCTTTATATGTCAGACATAAACTCATAATCTAAAATCATAACAGAGACAGAAAAGAAATTAAACTATGCTGAGAGTTCTCTACAACGTTTTACTGTCATTTAAATCACAGCACGGTTGTGCTAGATTCTCTGCTCTCTCCTCTGCTTGTTTGGCGGGCTCAGCTCCCACACATGGAGTGGACAGCTGTCCACGGTGGAGACAGTGAACTGCGTGAAGTGAAGGGAGTTGATGACAACTCAGCTACAACAAAAAACATGAACCACCACAGGCTACTGGTCATACCAGAGCAAGTACAGCTGTAGAATCAGAAATTTAACGTTGGACTTGCATTGATCAGAAGGATGTAAAACAATGGGTTTGTGAGGTACAGCTTGTTGTGAACATGTCTAAAACTGATTAGTGCTGCTTTAATGTTAGGGAAAGAGGATGGTTATGGTTAAATATTAAAATGTCTTTGCAACCCATCTTGTGCTTCTAATCAGCATTGTCTTTTTCAACATTTAACACCAAAATCAAGCTTCAAGTTGACTAAACATAACCCTAAAATTGTTAATCATAGTAACCAGGACTAGATATTATAGGGAAACTTGTAACAAAATGTAATCAGGGCATTACACAACATATTTGGTAATGCAAATATGTTTTGTAATGTAATAAAGTATATATATCATTTTTAGGAGGCAGACATTGTTCTCCTGCTATATTGCTATATTTTGGCAAAATTTAGAATGGTTGTGGTAAAGTGCTAAGAGGGTTACCTTCAGTAGGTACAAACCAAATTAGCTCCATTTAACTCTTGTTATATCATCTGCCTTATGAGCAATGAAAAGACCATAGACCCCATAGCTGAGCCACTTGAGCTCTGTTTGTATTCCACTCCAGCCTCTTATGCCATCTGTGAGTTTTTAAAAGGGCAAACAGCTGTACAGCTCCTATCATCTGAATCATGCCATAGGCAATCTGTTGTCCATGCCCCCTGAATGAGCTAATTTTAGCCCAGTGAGATTAGATAAGTATCTAGTTGTGCATGCTCTCAAACACCCAAAGGGCTAAAACATCACACTTCACATGGTCACATCCAAACCCACATGGCATCACCACGGAAATCCTGTCTGTTCCCTTTTACTATTCGTGAAACAATGAGCAAATTATTAAAGAATCATAGATAGTGATAAATTAGATTAGTGATCGGTTGAGGAATGGATGCAAATACTCAGACACATTAGTGATGCATAGTCTGTGTTTACACTGAGAGCACAAATAGATGATCAATTCTCATGTGATCAAAGCAGCCAGAATATTGACCTTCACTGTCTGTCTACGTGTAGAGGAGTCTATGTGGACAGCTGCCTCCACGTCTACAACATGTAACGGTTTAATTTAACTGGAGAGTACTGTGGACCAAAGTGAACTGGAGACTCATTCACCATCTGTACTTTGGAGGGTAAACAACACATGTGCAGCCCTCTTTCTCACTTCCTGACCAACAATATATATGCAGATTTATTTAGGATCAGCCCTTTGAGATGGGTTGTCTTGTTTTCAAGTCCCACAACAGTACAAATAATCAAGGTTAGAGATTTACATTAACGTCATAATAACTTACTTAGAAATATATAAATCTTAGGCTGGGAACCGTTGCTTTAAAGAATACGACTGGCAATATTCTGTATTTTTGCTAATGTATAGATAGACAAGAAAGTTCTACTGCTGGAAATACTCACTAGAGCACCAAATCTGTATTACACCGCAGCTGAAAATAATCCCTAATAAATGTAGTATTTACTGCTGTTTGAGTAACATCTAAAAACTACAGTGCCCAGCTGGTTTAGAATGTTCTGGATCCTTTAAAAAATAAAAAAAACTATAGTTTTATATGACACGTTCTTCCATAAGAACAAATGAGATAGAACGTATTGAGAGACAGACAATTCATTGTTGGTTTTGGTCTTTTGTTGGTGGTAGGACAAATATAGAATGACATCAGCCTTATCCTTTAAACCTATCTTATATTTGTTCATTATTAGATTGGAGCAGGAGCTTTTTCTATTTCTTCATCTTTTTTTGGAATTATACAACTAAAGTTTCCAGCTGCTGTGGATTTGTGGGCCCGCTGAACTGATTCTCTAAAGGCCACTGAATGCATCTGAACCTTAACACTTCAGTGCTGTTTGTCTTAAGTGTTTAGTTGGAGGAGACCTCAGTGAATGTAAATGTGCTCACGTACAGAGGCATCAGGGAGGCGGCAGCAGACAGAGCGCTGAGCAGAAACATTCGCAGGGATTAACAGCTACCGTTGCTGCAACGCCATTGACTCGAACTAAACACAACTCTAGGCAGACGGCCAGCTCGGAGGAGTTAGGTGGAGACAGATGGTGAAACAGGCAGATGGGAAATAAGGAAAGATGGGTTTGACGGATGAATAGGACACAGAAAGAGGTCGACGGGCTGAGAGAGTGATGATGGGTAGATAAAGACAGAAGGAGACAGTCGGCTTGGACGGAAAGGAACAGGCATTTTAGGAAATGAATATGCTGACAGGTAAACAGGTAGACAATGAGGCAGGTACAGAGGCACGCAGGCAGAAAGAAAGAATGGATAGAGGAAGTAAGACAGTGAGAGGTAAGAAAGTAAAAGTTGATAATAAGACCTGACAAGGAGTGTTTAATCGGATTTTATCATCCGTGAAAGGGCCAGTGCTAAGAATCTCCTCCTCCTTTTTTTTCATGACAGGGCAAGACAAAGAAACAACAACAAAAAAGGCAGAAATTCAGATAAGCTTAAGTGATTAACAGGAGGAACCTGAGTAAGTTTAAGATGTAACATTTTCTTATTGTACTATGCATATGAGTAGGTGTATGTGTGAGTATGGGAGTTGTGTGTGTAAGGATATAGGAGGAGGAGAGTGAGAAGGAAAGGGTGGTATATTATTATTATTATTATTATTACTATTATTATAACAGTTATTATTTATATCTATAGATACACTAACATACATACTATCACATATGGCCCCCAAAAAGCTTTTAAGCAAATGAATCACGTCTGAACTTAAACGGGCATCTTCAGCTCATTATTACATTTTCTACAGTCCTTGCTCTGTGCAAAAATGCATTCTCAAGCTGATGAAGCTAATATATTTTCCAACATATTTTTTAAGCACATGTTGGAAATTCTTCTGTCTAACTTGGAATTAACTCAGTCACTCCCTGAATTCTTCCACACAACCCGACAGCTGTGTTACCAACTGCGAATAGTATCTGAGGAGATTGTTGCAATTAAATATCTACGATTTGTAAACCTGGGCTTGAACGTTGCCCAAGGCTGGATTTCCAAGTTGGCAAACAGGGCAACTGACCTTGCCCCGTTTTAAGTTTCAAGTGCACTGTGGGTAAATTGGTTTGTCAGTTTGATTAATAGGACTTTTTCTCCACAGTAGGAAAATCTGAGGTGTAAATAATAAAATGAATGATGGCTGAATTCCATTTAGCTGCTTCAGTTTCAGAGTCCTGGTATTGTTTATGTTGGCTCACTGTCACACTGTCATGGCTTACTGGGACACTTGATGCACCAGAGCCATCGTTAATGTTAATAGTAACACCTGTGCTTTAATATCTTTCTGGTTAAACAACACTGTTTTCTCTGATGTCAGTGGTATATATGTGACTAAACAGAAAGCAAATGTACAAGATGAGATACGTCACCTGAAGACCTGGCTGAATGCATGTTTGATGTGACCAAAATTAAGAAAAAATGTGAACAGCCAAACAAAGAATAATTTGAATTAGCAAGCACTAAGGCTTGAATGAGGCTTTCTAAAAGTTGCAGATATCTGTAACATCTCTACCTCTCTCTCTCTTTCTCTCCTCAGCCCTTGAATACCATAATCTGAACACATCGATGGCAACCAAGAACTATTGGGTGATAACAGGTAAATTGCTCTTGCACACACACACACACACACACACACACACACACACACACACACACACAAACAAACACACACAGACAAAAGTGCTACTGGGTGATTAGCGGTAATCAAGAGCCGTATCGATTGGACAAAACAGCAGTTAGTTAAATGCCCCAGCGCTCGCTGTTGTGCAATTCAGCAGAATAGTATTGGTTCTCCAGATTTTCCTCTCCTCCCTCCCACCTCCCTACTCCCTTCGCCTGCTCGTTCCCTCTCCCACCCGCTCTCAGTGCTTAGAGTGTCTTTAGCCGCTCTGTTCCTGGGAAAACCTATTGATGTATAATTCACAGCTTCCTGACTGGGGCAGAGGGAGAGATCACTTCATATCACATCACAGCCGGGTGTGAATGATGCTGAAGTGTGTGTGTGTGTGTGTGTGTGTGTGTGTGTGTGTGTGTGTGTGAAGTCTGTCCACTGCTCCATCTCACTTATAGCCTCTAGTAAGAGACGCACTCAGAGCAAGATTGATGCAAGCACCTGTGTGTGTGTTTGTGTTTGTTTCTGTGAGGAGGAGACATGCACACAGTGTGTGTTGCTACAGCTGTAATAGAAGTTTCTGGATGAGCAGCTTTTAAGTGGATGGGACGATCATCCAGTCCTCTCTAATATCACACTCATCTCCTGTCTGTTGTCTCTCTTTGCCTCCCCTATTCTCTTCAATATCAATATCGTCCTCATATGATCTCCCTTTGATATTTTCTACTCCATCTTCACCTCTTTCCCATACTCACCCCGTCCTCGTTTGCTCCTTCCCTCTGCTCTTGCCTCATGTTGTCGTTCCCATCCCATCCTCCATCCTCTTACCGGTTTTCCTCTTTCACCCCTCTTTGCCCGCTCTTTACTCCCTAAATCCCTCTGTCCTCTCTGATCTCTCCTCACAGTGATCCAGGATGTGGACAGCTCCTCCCTGGAGGGTAACTACCAGAGCTTTGCCAGCCTGATGGAGCAGCGGCTGGCTGAGCTCTTCCTGGTGGCCGGCAGGCAGGGCTCTCGGACTGTGCGATCTCGGCGGGCCACCACCGTGGGGAGCTACACTGTGCAGGTGGGGGGGGGGGAATGGGATTCATTGTATGTCATTGCGTGAATTGCCATTCCTGCCTTTATTAGAAGAACCAGTTTGCTCCTTCCCAAGTGAAAGTCCCCCAAGTGAACAATTAACCTGCATGTTTCTGTGAAAGCTATCTCAATTTTGTGTGATGTAGTTGAACAGGATCCAATGTGATATTTCTGGGGCTCTGTGGAGAAGACAACACAAGTTGACTCAGCAGAAGCGAAAAATAATGGAGACAATAATGAGAGTCTACAGTCATGCTAGCTTCTCTGTGTGGCTTTACAGTACTGACAGTAAGCATGGCAGTGCTTTGATCTGAATGCTAATGTCAGCATGCTCACTATGGCGATGTTAACATGCTGATGTTGTAGCAGGTGTAATGTTTACCATGCTCATCAACCTAGTTGAGCGTGTTGGTATTCTTGCACACATGAAAGTATGGTATAACTGATATTATTTAATTCATTGTTATATTATATCATTCATTTTTGACCTGATGGTGGTGCTAGATAGAGGACAGGAGATCACTGAAATCATTTGTATTCATCCTCTGTGAACCATGAATTTCTATACCATCATTTGTGCCAGTGCATCCAGTAATGTAGAGATTTCACTGAATAAGTAGAAACTTATACCTGACATACCAACTGACTGTCAGCGCAACCATAGCACCCCGCTGTTGGTGGGGCTCTTGGATATGTAAGTGTATAGTGAGTGAATGAAAATCCTGATCTGAAAGCAAACTCTTGGTCATCAGTGCAGGTCAATGAATATCTGGGACAGCTCCACATTCAGGACCCTGGACAGCACCCTCCTCTTATTGGTGTATATTATATTAGTAATTGTCTGCAGAGGAATACTCCAAAATTATTGATTGACATGTTACTTCTTTTTTTTTTTTTAATATTGCTGGCATCAACTTAAAATTTTGAGATTGTTTTTATAGACCAAACAATCAAATATATTCAGAGGATAAATAAAATAAATATATCTTCAGTTGCAGTTGTAGTGCAAATGTTAATAATAATAATAATAATAATAATAATAATAATAATAATAACAATTTCTTGCATTAAAAAGGTTGCTGTATGGGAGCAGACTCCAAGAGTCATTCATTCAGTCAGAGTATCTTTGAATGCATTAACAAGGGGGTTCTGCTTTTCAATACATACATACAATATCAAACCTTCAAACACAATTAATACAAAGGCAACTTTATCAGTAATGATTATAAAAAACATTGTTCTCTGCCAGTACATTTCTATTGCACACTGAAATGAAACAATTGGCTGCCAATGGAAAGCATGCAGTGATTAGTGATCAGACTACTTTGAAAGTCAGTTACTGATTGCAGGTTAAATGTTAATTTTTGTCAAAAGTCAAACATTGAACAAACTTATTTATTTAGCATATTTAGCATTTACAGTTGGTCAAATCAAATTACAGCAAATGTCTTCTGTAATTATTTATCAATTTTTCCGTGTTGAAAACCATTGTTTTGTTTAGCACGGTTGTTAGTCCTCTTGCAATCCCATGGTGCCTTGAGTTTGTCTAACAATCAGAGGTTGTGTTGCAGCTCTGTACTCAAGCGCCTTGCACAATGGAATAACATGTGACTGATCCCATTCGTCTGTCACCTTTCCAAAGCATTGGTTATCAGAAGAGAAAGGTCATCATTTTTACAATTGACATATTTTAAAGGCGTAATCAAAAATGTAACAAGTAATTCTTGATGATGTAATTATAATCAAATTACAATTTTTTCAAATGAAATCTGGGATGACTATAGTTACTTATGTTTGTAATTTGATTACATAATCTCGATTACATGTAATCAGTTACTACCTGTCTAATCTGTCACCTCCCTGCCCGGTGTTCCATATTGTGCAAATTAAGACAACGATTGACTCCTCCTGGGCTTTATGCCTTACGCAGCCACAAGGTTTTATGGGAAGTCACAGATGACCAGTTTTATGTCTGCAGAAGTGGAGGAGGGAGAGGCTTACAGAGGGGGGTGTGGGGCGCGACGACGGGTTGTAGCGAGGGTAGAAATCATCCAGCCATTTAATACCACACATCCCTTCTTTTTATGACAAAATCAAATTACCAGACTTGATTAAATCGTGTGATGTGTTCGTCAAATTAAAAAAAGGTGTTTGATGTATGATGAAAGGAAATTGAGATTTCAAGTGACTCAGTTATCCTCGAGTGTCTTCCCCAAGTGCAGTTATCTTGCAGCAAATGGCTCGTCATGATCAAAGCAGCCGAGCTGATTCAGGATTTTGATTGGGCCACTGTAGATATAGCAGGCACTTTTAATCTGTTGTGGGGGAGAGATAAAGGATTTTGTATTAAATCTGGCTATAGATGGTATGTTGAACTGATAATCTTTAAAATAAACTATTCTCTTATCTATCAATTCTAGAGCTAATATGTAATGGTGACGTATTCGTATGCGGTCTGATCAAATATAAACACTTTTTCACAAAATGCCATTATCAGCTTGAGATACTATTGGACCCTTTCTTTGTCCTATCCAGATGGTGAGCATGCGTCGACTGCCTGGTCCCAAGAACCCAGCAGAGATGACATACTATGTCCAGCAGAACGGAGCACCGATCACTGGAACCAACGCTGCCAAGACCCTCAGCAGTCTGGACTCCCAGACCATGGCTCTGACACTGGGATACTTTGTACAAGTGCAAGCTGAACGTAAGCTTATTGTCTTACTGTACAGTGTTAAATAATTCATGTATTTGTCATATTTGTTAAGGGCCAAGCAAGTAAATCAGAAACCGATCAACAGACAAGAACACTCAACATAAAATAGACAAAGAGACATTTATACCTTTCTGGCCAGACAGTGAACACAAAAGGGGATGACAGGGGAGGATTCATGACATATATTTAAAGACCCCCTCCAGTCAGAAATCAGTGTGTCTTCTTGTTCCTACAGTGTGCTGTTTGAGTGATGCCACCAGTGCACATCCACTGAGAATGGACTTTACAGTGAGGAGACATCTTGTGTCCAGCAGGAAAACTTTAGAAATGAACACAATGTGCATATTAATAGATTCATATATTAACTCCGGTGATAGGAGTCTTATTGTTTATATTCATTATTCTAAGGTTTCTAGATGAATGCATAGTTTATTGATGTTGAAATGCAAAATCTAAAAATACACTCTGTACTATTCCCATTTGTTCATGTACTGGCTGATTTACTCCAGCTATACAATACATTAGCATAAAAATAGGAACAGTGCAGAATGTGGACTGTTTTTCTTTTGCATATTTACTCACATATTTACCCACATTTTCATTCCCATGTTTTTTTTTTTTTTACATTTAGCTATTGGCACATATGTGTACATTATATTATAGATGCACAGTAAGTTCACACATTCCTCTTTCAGCAGCCATTGTAGAGCAAACATTCCCAGTTTAACTGCTCTTTAAGGTTTATCTGCTGAACTAAAGCATAACAGTCTTGGCTCACCTTGACATTGTGCAGCGTTGTAAGTTTTCCATAAATTTCCATAATTTCTGTAATTCCCTTCGTATCCAATAAAGCTTTAAAATATCAATACAAATTTAAACTAATAAATTCAAAATAAAAAGACAGCATATCCTCACTTATCTGATGTAACGTTCACAATATTGTGGTTGTGTATATTTGTTAGTAAATGTTCACCCATGCAGAAGGATGTTCATACAGTAGCTGCTGGAGAGGACAAAGTGTTCCCTCTCACCTTTTCTCCCCCACATTTCCCCAGAAACTATAATTAACAAACTGGAAAGATACCAACAACCATCAGCACCCTTCACAGCTCCTCCAAACAGAGCATAAGCCAGGAAATGAACATAGTGTTCTTGTAAAACTCACTCGGTTTGCCGTAACGGGCTCAGTGGAAAGAAACTGTATTAGTCCTTCAAATGAAAACACATCCCTTTGGCAAACTGTTCTGTGATAGTGGAGAAACAAGTTATTAGGAAGATATTTGAGTGAAAAGCTTGGTATTCAAGCAAGTTTTATGTTGTACTTTAAAGCACATTTCTGGATGTAGATTTTAAGTCCTCAAAGATGTTTTCGTTTATCACATTTCTGTCGTTTATTATGCTGTTTCTTTATTATTTAAATGAATACTTCAGGATCGACTGCCAGAAGATAATTAGCCTACTTTGCAGAAGGAAACAGGGCAAACAGTTGGGGTGTGGGAGTGGTAGTACGACATTTAAATTTATTTTATATTTCTTTATTAAGCTTATTGCTCTGAGCGCTCTGTAATAATTGAAGGCAACTCCGATGAGTGTTTCAGCATTTTCATCAGCTCCTCTTCTCTCTCATCAGATGGATGGTAAGAAGATATTGTTTAGGGAGATTAAAGTGAGTACTGTAAATCTATGACTGAACCAGATGGTTTGTTACACAGAATAGGATTGGTCCAATAACACTGTACCGGCCACAAACATATGCATAGATTGAAGCCTGGCAAGATGGATTCTCCGTGATCTCGTGATTTTGTCATCTTCACAAAGTCCAGCTGCCCTCAAAAGGGTAATAAACCTAATTGAAATTGTAAAACAGGACATGCATCCCCATCCCCAGTGGAAATTCCACAATGGTTGGACAGCGTAAAACAAACGAGATATAAAGTGTTAATTAGAGATCTGTAGAGGTGCAAGATGGCAGAGTGTTTTAAATTGGACAGAGCTAGGCTAGCTGTTTTCCCGAGCTTCCAGTCTCTGTGCTAAGCTAAGCTAACCGCCTGCTGGCACTAGCTCCATACACGGCCTGTAAACATGAGGGTGGTATCAATCTTCTATATTGGCAAGAGAGCAAACAAACTTATTCCCCATATTTGTCAATCTAGTCTCAGGTATGAAAAAAGGAATGATTTAAACACATACTGAATACTGATGAGTAATATTTGTATGTTTGTAGCTGTGGTTAAGACGCCGCCTGGCAACCTGTGGATCATGGCCGTTCTGACACCTCTCTTCCTGCTGGTGGTGGTGATCGGCATGGTGGCCTTCATTCTTTGTAAGAGGAACAGGGTCATCTTCAAAACTGGCGCCTTCAGGACCTTCAAAACCCGCTCCAAGGTAAGACTGTTAAACTAAGTTGTCCAACTTCGTCCCTTTCTCTTGCTTTCGTTTACTGCCTTATATGTTCCTTCCATCTTTTTCTCTCTCTACTCCCTGTTCTGTTTGTTCTTCTTTATTCTTCCACTATTTATACAAATCAGCTGTCGCCTCACTCTTAGAGAGTTAAGTCTCAACCTAACACGTACAAACATCACTGCTTCACCTTAAAGTGTCCCAGAAACCAATTCTACAGTGAAATGTCACCAAAGATTACATAACCCCAGTTCTGAATGAGTGGCACATCGCACAGCAAACCCATTGTGTTAAGTTTGTTCCTTCAGGTCAGAAAAATTGAATCCCATCTGTGGCAGCCTCACTCATTTGCTTTGTCACTGCCCAATAGCCCGTGGTCATTGCTAATCATGCATGCTGGGAAGACTAATCGGTCGAGAAGAAATGGGCAAGGCTTAGTGTACTGGAAGTGAACCTTAGGGTAATGTTGGCCCTTTCACAATAATAGCGTTCACTCAAAGTCAACTCATTTGAAGTTAAATAGAAATCAATCATTTCAAACGAGCATGTGCGTAATAGATTGCCACCAGCTGGTTTGATCAGGTCTGATTGTTTTCCTGGACGCAGTGCAGTGCATGACGCCAGATCAACAGCTGCTTGTGTCACTGCAGTCAGTGAAGTGGTAAACAAGCAATAAGCTCGGCCAGCCTCGTTTGTTCTGAAGAGGCTCTTGACGTGACTCGGCTTTGTTCAGTCTTGAAATGTGTTTCACGTTTGATATCATGATTAGACCAATACAAAGCATTTCAGTCTCCAGATCAAAATATCTGAACAACCTTTCTGATATTCCTGACAAATATCATGGTGGAGCAAGAAATTATATATAGGCTGACATCAAAATGCAAATAATGCTGTGTAAGAAAACTAAAGGTAAAGTAGTAAGGTGTTTTGATGCTATAGTAAGTGGTGTTGAATGGGTAGCTCTACACTGGGCATTGTAATCAGCTTTCTGATACTCTCTATACAAACCTGAATATTTTAACATATTTTTAACAACCTGAAATAAAGTCGTAGAATCACTGGGAAAGTATTCGATTTTATTCGCTTTTCTTCTAAAATGCAACAATTCAACACAATTAATTTGCTTTGTGGATCCACGGTGCCAAATCTGCATTAAAGTAGGTGACAGATACATTATATACTTATTTAAAGGTTAAATGTAGCTGATTACAACTTGAACCGTCTTCCGTAGTTTGACCATCATTTCTGTCAGTTATGATATTATAACACTGCACTCATTAATGTGCTGACATCTGGGAACACAGCAACATTGTGACAGCAGGACTGACAGGGTAAGAAACAGGGTCTAACAAGTTTTAAACAAGTAACTGCTTTTATTTTGAGGTAAAACCAAAAGTCAACTGTGTGTACACAAAGTTAACGTGGTAAATTGAAGTAGGACGTCAGTCTGTGGGGAGTCTCTTGACAGATCTCTGTGACCTGCAAGGTAATGATTATGTGACTGTGGCTGTAGCTGTAATGTTATATCTAGCCCACACTGGCTGTGGGTTTGATAATGTTACATATGAGTGTCTATAAGAAAATGTTACAATGGATACATTTCACAAGGAATTGATTTTAGAAAATGGCATTTGTTGTTTTTGTACAATAGTGGCATTGAGTTACACTCTTCATTATCTGATACTGTCATTCTGAACAGAGTTGATGGAAGGCTTTTGCTGACAGAAAATTCTGTGGTCATAGGTTTGTAATATACCCATTTATATAGAAGAACATAAATTGTGTTAAGTTGTGTTTGCAAGGATACGTATATATGATAAATATAGAATGGATATTAGGAAATATTTTGGAGGGAGGTGTGCTTGCTTTAAGTCTTTATTTAGTTTGTTTCTGCAATAAACATCATGTTTACATTTGTGCTTGACTGAATCACAAAAGAAAATGACTGGTTGATTAACACGTTTTTCTGTGTGACTGCTATTTTAACCTTATCTTCTAAAACCTGCGCCTTCATCTGACTGCTCATGTTTCTTCACCATGCACACTTCTTTTTAGCAAAGTCATTATCTTTCCAGTTAATTTGGTTAGTACAATGTTATTAACACAGATAAGAGTGATGGCCAAACTATGAAAATTGGATACATTCTGTACTATCCTATCCTATCCTGTCCTATCCTGTCTTTTTGTTCTGTTCTATTATTATACTAACCCCTCCCTGACCTTGTCCCTCTGACTTTCTCCCTGTTTAGACCTCATATCGAAGGGAGGGCAGTTACCACCACCAGGTACTCACTAAGACACTGGTTGGGTGGATTACCGACTGCCTGACTGAATTACTTAATGTATTGATTGATGAATGAATGAGTTACTGCCTTGTTTGCTGATTTGGAATGACTGTGTTGATCAACTCGTGTACAACTGCCTTGTGGGCTGCTTATTTTTGTATGCGTTGCCTGTGTTGCTGTTGCTGGGTAAATCCTTGCATGTAGCTACCGTGCTGTGGACATGCCTTATTCCACCATCTTCACTGGCTATGGGTGATCAATAGGAAGAGAGAGGAGAGGGGCAGTGAGGAAAGGTAAAAAAAACTCTAATAGGGGTGTAAAATTCACGAGCACATTCTTTAAGATTTAAATTGTTTGGGTTTTAGTCGATCGGCTGAATTAACAAGGAGAGGCTAGCTCGTAAAAACAGGCAAATGAGCTCAGTTCTGGCGGGCAGAGGAAGCAGTTTTTAACCGAGGCTCATAAACATGAATAGCGGAAAGGAATTTCAACACCTGCGAACCAAACCAATCTATTTTTATTTTGTAGCATCCATAAAAAGTGACTCAAGCTTGTGTCATCAGCCTAGACGGCCTCTCTGCCAGTCCCTTTCCCTTTCAAGCCAGTCGTTTTATCCTCTCAGATGAAGCCACTCTCATCCCTCAGTGGCTCAGCAGGAACCCTACGCAGACCCTCAACCCAATTCTTTTTTATGTGAGGTTCTCCACTGGATTATGGTCGCTACTTTACCATGGTTAGACCCAAAAAAGAGCAACAATGGCCACAGACGATGGATAGAAAATGCTTAAATTACGAAGAATCGTGCAGCGGCCGTCCCTGTGGTTGCTGTTGCTTTGGCGGAGCGTGTCATCTGATTTGCAGGTTATTTTTATTTACCACACCCCTTGAGAGGCAAAGTGAGGGAAGTGAAGGATGATGGGATGGATGAATGGGCATGCAGAACATTTTTTAATGGTGTAACACCACAGCACAGCAGGGTGTAAACCCAAATATATGTACATGATGTGTGTGTGTTGTCCTTGTACTGTAGTCTCACATTAACATGAACAACAAGGTTTTGTTTGCTTTCACAATTGTTTATAAACATTTAATATTTCTTATGTTGTGTTTTACGAAGGAGTGCATCAAATATTAAAGCGTCTCGAAATGAGATAACACAAGTGCTGCCGTGAGGCCACAATCACTGTTCTTATCCACAGCGGTATTTAGCCTCTTCCAAACCCAAGCAGTGGCATGCATGAGCTAATGAGATAAATATTTCACAAAGGGATTTAGTTTGGGAAGAGCGTGTGGCAATGTGGCAAACTGCATACGTAGGTCAAACTTACCTACCTTAAAACTTAAGACTCACGTGCCTACATGTACACTGAAAGAGTTACTGGTCACTGCATTCAGTCCCTCTGTCCACACTGGCCTTAAAGGCACTGAGAGGTGTGACAGGAAATGAGGTGAAATAGGGGATAACATGGAACAGGGCCCCCGGCTTAGAGCTTTGATTGGGCCCAAAGAAATCAGGCCTGACCCCAACCTGAGTTTCTGCTTAAAATAAATTAATCATTTAAATTGTTAATTACAAGTAAACTACATTGTGCATGTAATTATCAATGTGAATAAATAAAACTTTAATTCTTTAGCTGCACGCATTATAATAAAAAATTATTAAAAAATTTCTGTCCAGATAAAATATCCATGTGATAATTAGGTGTAAATGGGGTCTGTGTCAGAAGCCCACCTCAGTGACTGAGTGAGTATGTGTTTTGTTAAAGTCATATGAATAGTAACCAGACCTATAGACTTCATCAAGTTGATCTACTGTGTGTGTGTGTGTGTGTGTGTGTGTGTGTGTGTGTGTGTGTGTGTGTGTGTGTGATCTGCTCCCAACCTGCTCAGCTATCAGTCACCATGCAGGACAGGCTAAAGCTGCTGATCAATAATGTGGTTTATACCAGGTCTGGTTGTGTGTTTAAGCATTAAAGAGTGATTCTGCAGAGTCCGGCCCACTTCATCACTCTGTGCGTCGCCTGTGCAGCCGGAACATTCTTCAAAATGGCTTTTACTCCCTCTGTGCCTTCTTGTATAGGCGTGAAAGCCTCAGATAGCCGGCTTCCATGTGGAGTACAATAGAGGTGGAATCAGCAAAAGTAGAAGTAATCCATTTTTCATTTCTAAGGTAATGTAAGCACAATGCATGCGCTGCCATTTAAAGGACTCAAGGTATTTAGCATTTTGCTGCATCATGCCTCAACCTGCCCCTGGAGGAATTTATCTAACCAGTGCAGCACCGGGCTGATGTATACCCCAGTCTTCCTCGCGGTGTCTTATTCTGCTTCTTGAATTCACCCACTCTTTGGGACGTTTTTGTTTTCATGCAGCTCTGCGGTGCGCTTCCGTCATTCGCCCTGCTAGAGCTGAATTTAAATCAATATGGCCGCAGGGGGAATAGAGCATATCTCATCCATCTGCTGTACCTCATCAAGCTGCTGTTGGCTGTTGCTCTGAGTTAAAATTAGACATGAGGAGAGGCTTCTGTTTGATAGTGCGGGCAAGGAAAATAAGAGTGGATAATTTGGTGGTGCAGCAGGGTCGTGCTCACAGTCACTTCATATGACACTTTTAAGTAAAAGAAACAGTCGGACCCTGTGTCGCCGCCGTTCTCTCTTTTCTCTCCTGCCTTTTTCCTCCATCACTGTTCTAAATAGATGTGGAGAAAACTGCCATCTATCTCTGACAGACTGATCAGAGGCTCACGCCATACCACAAGCCCTGTCCACAGCCAAAGTCTTAAACTGAGCTGCTTGCGCAAGATGAAAGATGGCCATTTGTTAAGTCAACATGCTGTCAGTGGACACTGGAAGAGAAGGAAAGATGTTGGTGGAGACAGGAAAAAGAGAAGGAGGATTAGAAAGGAAGACGGGGCAGAGACTAATAGGAAAGACGGATATGTGATTGTGAAAAGAACAGACAGAAAGAGAAAGACCTTGAGCCAGTGCAGTAAAATGCGAGTCGTGAAATGTCAGGCGCACTTTTCAAGGTTACACCCCTCGGCTCTGTCATTTCTGAGAATCCATACAGTCTCCGTGCATGACAGCCATTACCCATCAGCCACTGAGTGACACATCTTTCACTGTCCATGTGCAGTGTGCATCGGGTCGTCATCTAATGTTTGCTCCTCGCTAATCCATACACATGGATATTGGTGGAGGGAACAGCACATTTAATTCACCACCTCCCTCCTCCCTCGTCTGCTGCCCTTTGTTCGCTCATCATAAACACACACACACACACACACACACGCGCCAATACACTCACACACAGCTAAACTCCTCCTCAACCTGTGAACACCATGAGGCCACAGGCAAATTAATGTTTGCACTCTCCATACATCTTTCACACGACAGAGTCACAACTGTCACCATACATCACTTCAGCGGTTAGAGGATGTGTGCAGACACACGCACACTGAATCCATATATTCATGCCACGGTGAGACGGCCTAGCCCCAGTCTTTTTCTCTAATGTGTGTGTGTTCCATAAGAGCTCGGATCAGTATCCTGACACTCATCCACGGCCACAGCCACGTGTGTTGGAGCTAGTTGATGGCACAGCGGTGTATATGACTGATGAATTATTAACAATGCCGTCAGCTGGATGCCCACGCTGCCTAACCTCACATGCACTCAGAATTTAGCATGCATCATCAAATTCATTAGGCGTCCCATTTTAGAGCCGCTCAAAATAGAAAAAGGGAGGCAAAAAAATCAGGGTTTCGTTTGCTTTGTTGTGTAACCTAAAAAGGGTCTTTCTCTCCTTTTTTTCACTCGTTCTCTGCTCCGTAAATTGAAAGGCATTTAGTTTAACAAAGAACGTGTCTAGGCCTTGGAGGCTTAGCAAAACACGTCTTCTGCTGCCTTTTCCTCTTTGTGTCTTTATGCCAAAACCCCTGACTTCAAAGGTGCTGTTAAGCCTTTTTTATTTATTTTTCAACTTTTTCATTATGCTAGCCGTGGTGTTTGGAGACAGATAAAAACTGGTTTGGGGGGAGGTCCATCCAATTACCTTTATCTGAAACGGAAGCAACACTTATCTGGAGGTTTTTCTTTAATATTCAGGAGACCATGTCATGTTAGCTGTAAGCAACTCTGACGTCCGTTCAGCCGTGTCGGGCTGTCCAGCACTTCAGCTGGGCTAAAAATCTAACCGCTACACTTTGAAGGACTTTGCTGTTGATCAGATCGGACTTCAACTATTTTGGAGTGGAGTGGTTTATGTTACCCATTCAAATCAAGACAGTCACATCCCCAACTTAGATTCTAGATATTTATGCTTCAGGATCTCAACTTCATGGCAGCTTTCTAGTATTTATTCACAATTAGGGGAAAATAAATCTTAAAACTCATCATCAGTTTAAAAACTACTATTTTTAATTTTGGCTTTTTGCCTTTATTTGACAGAGACAGCTGAAGTGAGATATGAGAAAGGCGGGAGAGAGAGGGGGTGACATGCTGCAAAGAAACTTGGGCTGTTGCTTTAGTACATGGTGCACAGCTAACAGGGCACCCCAATTAAAACACTACAATGAACAGGAAACCTGAGGTGTGACAACTATTAACTACATGCAGCAGGTTACTGTTTATTATCACTAATGCTGCATTTTGCCATTGTAAATTGAGATTAAGCCACTGACGTTGGACGGCTAGTGGTTGTTTACGTTGACTCTCAGGGTTCTTGTGACCAACCAGAGCTGACACCAGAGTTGGGACAAATACTGTGAATCCACAGGGTCTTAAACCGCATCACTGCTTGTGATTTAGGCTGATTAATCTGGGTTGTTTTTATCTGAAGGTACAAACATGAATACTTTCTGGAGAAATTGTAATTTAGCATTTTTCTCAAAATGTCTTGGGAAATAACATCCACACTTTGTGCATCTGTGTGCTGTCATGTGCTTCGATTGTTGGATTAATCTTGTGACTCCATACCATTGAGACTCTCTGACCAACTTTAGCTGCAGTTTCCTATACTTTGATGGTTCCTTTGAACCATTCATCATGGTGTATGTGCTACATATTTTGTGGCTGCTTTATCACTCATTGCTCATTATTGTGGGTTCTTAATGTAGTAAAGATGTAAAACTGTACTGTACTGATGGAATACTACTGTATCTTGCTCCCTTTTTGCTATTGTTGCATGTGCTTTATGTCCTGGACACCGCTGCTTGTTTTAATGCATCAAGTTGCTGTTGATCCATCAATCCAAGAGGCAACTTAAACCAACTAAAAACAAAGCCCATTTTATAAACATAAGAAACACCCTTTCTCAGTCATTCTGCAGTACACTAGGAATACAAACACTGAAGCATTTTCTTAACCAATCAATTTGAAATCTTCCTGAATGGATTGATCTACAAGCTGCAATATCTTTGACCTTCAAATTGAACTTAACGGTTTTCTGACTCCTCATGTCTTTTTTTCCCTGCCAGCCTGTCCAGGGCTTTGACTACGCCAAGAAGCACATGGGTCGAACAGGTGATGAGGCCATCTCCGTTACCAAGGAGACACTGGTGCTGGGGCTGCCTGTACGAGATGCTCCACTGTCACTGTCATTGGATAAGAAGGTCCACCAGGACGGGACCGCCAGCAAGAGACCTCCATCTGCTGACATACACAAAGGAGGGTAAGACAGTCACTGACTCATTTGTTTGCTTGTCTGTTAGCTTAAATAATCTTTTTTTTGGCCTTTTCATGCCTTTATTAGATAGGGACAGCTGAAACTCAACAGGAAAGGGGGGTAGAGAGCGAGGATGACATGCAGCAAAGGGCTGCAGGTCGGATTCGAACCTGGGCCGTATATGGGTCGCCAGCTCTACCGACTGAGCTGTTCATCCAGCAGACATGAGGCAACACACAGAGATAGTGTACAGTAGGTTTCAGAGCTTTTTAAAATGAGAATAGCTGATGGAAACAGGCTTGATGAATGCAGTTAGGCTACACCAGATAATTCCTCACTACGACTGACACCTTTCATGTTAGACATAGCCATTTGACCCATTATTCATATAAAAATATACATTTTTCCAGCTTTAAAGCTATTTAGTATATAATACGAATACTTACCAGAACGATTTTCACGGGTGTCAGCTTTGAAAGCCAAATATTGTTTGGCATAATTTGGTTTGGTATCATTACAGAGCACCACTTTGCATATTTAAAGCCAAACCCTGAAGTGTTTTGAGTTTCAGAACAACCATTTGGCAAGGAGAAAATTTGGGGTTTATAGTTTGCTTTTGGACATTACAACAAACCGTCTTTAACTGTGACAGGTGCAGAGACTGGGGCAAATAGAAGAGATCACTTCCACACTGCTGACATCATAATACATAATTCATGTGGATGTTTTGGCAAAGTCTGCTCAGTCAAATAATCTCCATAGCCTGTGATTCTGCACAGGTACAGAGTTGAAATAACGAGCTGATCACACATACTGTTCCCAGCTGGTGGCTTTGTGAAAGGGAACCACGAAGTTCTCCAGCAGATGTTTCAGTCAGTGAACAAGCCAGCAACAAAACCCCAAGCTTTTCAGCAGGACCAGACAACAGTGTTTGCTTGTGCATTGCAGTGTTAAGCCACAGAGAAGCCAGCAGTAAGCAGTGCAGACTCTGACAGATTGACATGATCTTAAGATAAGTCCAGTGCTAACGAGGAGTTGTTTGGAGACAATAAAAGGAGATTTGAACAGTGCTGAGACAATACACTGATGCTGTGTCATGTTGCCAGAGCAAAGGAAAAACTGAAGGTGCCACAAGGAGCATTTTGCCACAGTCATTTTGAGCTGTTAACAGCCTAGCACCTATCTGAGCCATGGTCTGACACATACATCCTAGTGTGCTGGAAAGGTTTCCTTTGAGCAAAAAGGTGCTGCGAATTATAACAGGATATAAATATAAATGACTGTGTCTCTCCTTCACTGATGAACAGGATGTAATCACCATTAGGAACAGATTTTACTGCAGCTTTGACACTAGAGATTTTAGATAAAAATAGGCAGAAATTAACAACAAATTTTGTATGCAAGATCCTGCTGTGAGTGAGGGGGTTATTACTGTGGATGATGCACATTACCAGTTTAATTGATCCAAGGCCTCGTGAGAGATCTGCTGGATCTGATGGAGCTAGCTATATGATCTCATGTGAAAACAGGCTGGATACTGGAGTGTCTCACATCTATTTATAAATATTACTCTGTCTCCGGCAACTGTTAGTGTCCATTTAAACAGCCTCAGCCACGATAGCTGCTATCAAAGAACTGCTTCATTATGTCCAAAATAACAGTCCAGACAAAATAAATGCTCAGATTTATTGAGATTTTTGGAGAGACATGTAATGGTCTGTCTCAGTAGAGGTGGAGAATTGACTGTTTGTAATAGTAAACAATATGTATCAGCCCCTAGAAGATTTACATGAAAGGAATGTAATTGAATATAAATGCATTGTTTAAAATATGAATAGCTGAACAGATACAAACAGCGTCTGAATTTTTGCTGTAATTGTCGTATTTGCTTCTGTCACTCAGGCGTGAAAACATCAATTCTTCTTAGAGTCATAGCTCAGTCAAATTAAAACTCAAGGACATCAAACATAAATTGCTACAATCGCCTGAAACAACATAAACACACAGTGTGAACCTATTGTAACGTCTCCTATTGCAGAGTACTGTTTTGTAGAGATTGGCATTATGGCCTTCACCATGTTGGTTTTTGCAGCCAGCAGCTGTGATGTACTACGAGTTGTGTGTTGGCTGCGCTTGGTTTCAACTCATCCGCATCAGGAAAAAACACTTTTTTTTTCTCAGTTAAGGCTTACTTATTTCTATTTTTGAAGTTGGGGTTTCAATAAAAATCATGCTTTATTTATTCTAATACCAGCCGCACTCACACATGTATGATGAGAGGAGTATAAATGATAAATTATGAATGATAAATTATTTCACTCATTTCCTGTGCAGAGCCAGATGCACCAGCATAGCTGTGTCAAGATTGTTTTAGCTGCTCATTCAAGAATGTACAATCCCAGATTCACCTGGTGATTCTGTGGTTAAATAACATTTCTGGGTGAACGATTTTCTTGTCATTTTCAGTCAAAAAGAAAACTGTCCTCTCATTAGCAAAAATTAACAGCACTGGATTTTATACACCCTGCACACTAATGAATGTCAAGCCTCTACTCTAGCCCACACATTTTTAAATATGCGAATAACATGGAATTAGATGTTTTCTTGCTGCCAAATTCTGCATCCCTGACTTTCAGGGAGGAAAAAATCCATTAAACCATTAGGTAGTGTGCAGATAATTATCTACAAGAAGATGTATGCAAAATAATTTGATGTCCCTCTGACCCAATGTTGGTACCTTATTAAAACTAGAGCTCAGAATCTTTTTGCTACTTAACTTTTAAGTTAAGTGAAGGATATCAGAGTAGTTTTGAGGTCTGTATTAGAAAGTGTACCAGTCTTTGTTTTAAGAAATGTGCGCCCATTGGATGACACAATTCTACAGCACACTGATCTGTTATCAGCTATAAAATTCTGTTCTCAGCTTTAAAAAAGCGCATCAGATCCTTAAACTTTCAGCTAAACAGATGATCATTTGCCCTCAGAGCCATTGAGTAAGTGCAGTGGATTAGACAGGTTTACTGGATACTTTACTGTGTGTCTGGAATAATATATGAGAGGGATGATGATGGGTAATGCAAAATTTACAGTGCATTCGACTGCTGCTAATCTTCATGTTTTATGCTATTTGTCTCCATTTTAGTGTTTCCATATATTTTATCCATCTTTTTGTACTGTTACACTGTTTTCTGTCTTATATCTTCATTGTTATTGTCTTCTATTTTTTATGCATGAGCAATGAATTTGATTTGTAAACATCTGTCGGAATCACACAGTTTTAAATGTATTTACCGGAATGTGCAAAACAGTCTTATTTCCCATAGACTTCACTAGGATTATGAGTTATAATCTACTCTGTGCATGAACATAGAAAACATTTACAACAGAATGATGAAAACAAAATCTTTAAACTTTTCCATCCCCAGACAGTTCCCTACAACAAGATATACCCACACACCTACCCACATTCAGTGGTGACATCTTTCCATAAGGAAGTCATAAATGAGATGCATCATGCCTCCTCTCACAGAAATGCTAATTCAGAAACACACACACACACACACACACACACACACACACACACACACACACACAAGACATTGCCTCATGTTTACACACCACTGAAGGAACATGAATGAAGGTGGGATTAGTTGTGCTTTGCTTCTCGAAGATGATAAACACATGTATATTTATAACCCTGACTATTGCCATGCCAGAGAGAGCCATTCAGTGTAACAATGATGACAGTGTAAAATGCTGGAAGAGCTGGCATAGTGTGCTAATCAGCTTTACCAACCTGGATATACACACACATATATCTTATGGGGAGCCATTTTTCAAATAAGGTATCATAGGTTATTCTACCACCTGGGTGTACACTAATTACAAAACGAGGCAGTAGCTCATCCGCTAACTATTGCAGTATGGAGTGCAATGGGATGAGAGGGGAAATTTCACACCAAAACAACAACAAAGGATCCAATTATTCTTGGACTAAATAGTGGTAACTGAACAGAGAACAAGACTTCTGAAGTGTTTTCTCTCTTCAAATGCACAGACACAAACAAGCCTGCTGTGCTAAATCAGAAGAAAAAAAAAAGATAATAAAAGAGCTCTTGGCAGCAAAGATGGATGACTTAAAAAACAAAAAATAAACTAAAGCTTGAAAAACTAAAGCTGTGTCTGAAATCACTCCCTCATTCACTCATTATCCCTTTATATACGGCTGCTCTGAGGAACAGTAAAATGCTTGTATCAGCATACTAACATGCTCACCTGACAATGCTGCTAGAGGAAAGGTTAAGGGATCTCTAAAATTATTACAATTCATCAGCTTGGGGAACCTGAATGTCTGCACCACGTTTGTTTGTTCTTAAGACATTTCATTTGCTCTCTCTGTACAGCCACATTGCTCACATGGCTAAAACTATCAATTTACTGTTTATTTAATTCACTTCCAGTATACCACTTTAAACAAAATGTATACTGTAATCTAAAAAATATATGATACGCATACTATGAAGAAGCAGGGAGAATAATAAAAAATCTTATGCTACGTCGTCAGAATCAATCAATGACAAAGACATGGGCTGTAATCAAAATCACTCCCTATTATGAAATGCACTATAGAGCTCCCACTGGACCTGGGTGATAAATCTCAATTCATTTGATTTTACGTTTTAAAACAATGAAAAAAATGGCTGAATCACAAAATCGAGATTTAAACTACAAATGTTATATTATGGGGATTTATATACAGCAGCTAAGGAGCCCCAATCCTCTCAGATCACTCATCTACACAAAACATAGAGATTTATTCCCGTGTCCCAGTAAGCCATGAGCCAACCTGAACAATACCATGACCCTGAAACTAAAGCAGCTAAATGGAATCCAGCCATCATTTATTTCATTTTTTACACCAGAGCTTTTCCTACTGTGACATGTCAAAATGTCTTCAGTGAAAACGTCTATAATTACAACAACCTTTTGCTATAAATATGAATACACACTTAGACAACCATTAACAGTACACTGAACCTAAATATTATTCATTAAGTTCAAATCATCCAATTAATTGATATCTTTGCAGTACATCAGTACTGCTTAACTACATTTTAATTTCCTACAGAGTTTACAAAATTTTAGTTCACAGACTGAAATACACATCTACTGTGACATGGTATGTGCATTCACATGTTTTAATTCAAACATGTTGGTATGTAAATTCACAACTTCGCACAGTAACTCAAAAACAGTACAAGAAGTTAAAAGAAAAATATTTTACATACCCTCTAATGCAACTATTGTTAAAAAACCCTTTCAATATAATGTTTCAGTATCTATAGATATTGTGACATAATAATATTTTTTGATTACTAAAAATACTTACTATTACTGATAATTTGTCTTTGTCACAAGTTTTCTAATTTAGCCTCATATTTTCTCTTCAAACAAGACAAAAACAGCAAAATAATTGCAGTCGATATAAATCATCTTATTCTGAAGCCTGTACCATTGTCTCGACACAATAGGTGATGAGATCTGCACTTTCTGAGTCAAGATGCAAGACTCAGGACATTCTCTAAAAACAACCTAAAACAAGTGAAACCGTTAAACAGCAGCAATAATTCCAGCTGCAGATTGCTCACTTGTCTGAGGAAGGAGAAAGGTGCAGACTGAACGCTCCGTGGAGCTACGGGAGTCGAACTTTGCTTTCCAGCTGTGTGATTATTGATTCTGTTGCTCCTCTCTATGGCCTTCCCACACAGATTTACATGGAACACACATTGTATTCCTTCCTCCAGCCCTCAGGCTCTTTGTTTATACCACGACTTTTACGATGACTCGGCCTGCCATTGACCGCTGCTCAGACTGCACTGCGTGTGTGAATGTTTGTGTGTGTGTGTTCACATAGACAGGGTGTTAGCCTCGCCTGTGGCTCTGTAATGTCCAGTCTTGCTGATCTGTGCATCTCACACCACCTGTAGACGGGCCTGTCACATTGTGTAGCTGCTGCAGCCTACATGCCTCGAGGCTGTGAGTGTGTGTGTGTGTGTGTGTGTGTGTGTGTGTGTGTGTCAGTGTGTGTGTCCTGTATGTGGTTTACATGCCTGGTGTGTGTGAGGTAAGAAGAAAGAGAATAAGCACTGTTTATGTCTTCATATATGTTGTTGCATGAGACTCTTCTAGAGTCACGTGTGTGTGTGTGTGTGTGTGTGTGTGTGTGTGTGTGTGTGTGTGTGTGTGTAAGGGACACTGAGCTGTTTCCATCAAGGCCCTTGGCTGTTGAACAACCTGCCCAACAAAATCAGGATTGTTGCTGTTCTACTTGTCCTTTACATTTGTGTTACATTTCAACATTTTCTATGCTTTAATATAGGATGTTTTTATGGGATAAATTCCGTTAATAAAAACACAAAGAAATGTGGAATCGCAAACCATCTCACAATAACTGCAACCCAAAATTATTATTATTATAAAATCTGGCAAAGAGTAACAGAACAGGAGTTGTATGGTCTGCCTGGTGGCCACGTAACATTAGCATTTCTGAGCCACAATCGACCAGGGGCAGTTGCAGGGGTGGCATGAGCCTGATTGACAACCCTGGTTCCCCCCTACCAGAGTCAGAAGGTGATAGATAGTTGTCTTATTAGTATCATGGATGGATTATTGAACAGGCCTACCAGTAGAGGCCCAGGGCCCCGGGACTAGAACCTCTGCATGAATTGACTGTTAACATGTCTTCATCAAATGACAAAATAGACACACAAAATGACCACAACGAGACACAAAACAACGCTTGCCAGTATTTGCTCACAACAAATGGCAATTACTTCAGAGTGCTGTGGAGTTCTTAACTGTTAACCTTAACTCCTTTTATGGAATACGACTGCCTGAATGCTAATAACATTGATAGCATCAGAGTTCTGTGGTGGATTCCTTAAGATTATAGCAGGATCTGACAGCAGAGCCACACCACTCTTAATCATTTTTGGGTTGCAGTTATTGTTGGATGCCCCATTAATGTTCCTTTTTTAACTTAGATTTAAAGTTGATACATAGCGTGTTGCCAGTATTGAGTTTGAGGTGATACCCTGTTTGTGAACACACTTGAGACTCACAAGCCCTCCCCTCCCTTTTTCCTCACTCCCTTGCCTCTCTCTGTTGCCATGGATACTACAGGCGGTTGCCAAGCGAGGAGGACGGCTCGATGTCGAGTAACGGCTCCGGGAAGCTGAACACTAGCAAGAGCTCCTCGGCCCGAAGGACGGCGACTGGCAGCAGCAGCAAGAATGGCAAAGAGGAGCTGCACAAGAGGAACACCAATGGTGAGGAGGAGGTGGAGGAGGAGGAGGAAATATGGATGGGGGGTTGAGAGAAAGAAAGAGAGACAGGAAGATACAGAATAGGAGTAAGTGAGGGAGACAATAGAAAGGATTAAGTGAAGAACAAATATTTAGATACTGATACTGATGGATAGATAGATAAAAAGAGAGAAAATCTGTCTCTCCTTATGTTTGTGCCCACTATAAAGTCTGTCACTGGTAATAAATAAGTGTTGATGACCAAAAAACACACTATCCTTACTCATACAAACACATTTATTACACTACTTGTGTTGCCCAAACACACACACACACACACAGACTGCTGCTGCGTCATGTAACTGTCAGTGATGACACACACTCATACCACATACACTCACGTGTCTTTTTATTCCTCATCCCTCTCATACACACAAACAGCAGACAAGCTGCTCTCAATCAAAAGAGTCGTATTTCAGGTGTCTTCAGTTAGTTTACCTCGTTCCAGGACGCAAAGCTGAAAAGGCTTTATAGAGATAAAAGCCAGCGGTCGGCAGTGCATGCGCCTTAAGCACTGCATCAAGTTACTTTTGAGTGGAATCACACAGGAAGACGGGAACGTGGGTGGAAAGAGTTTTGACAGCACACTGTCACATTAGGTGTTTTTCAAATCCATACAACTCACAGCATATGGTTTGTGCATTGGAACAATGACTCACTGTTAAATCTGTGACAAGATCCTCATCCTGGGAGAAAAGACACTGATACACAGTGTAGCTATTAAAAACTAATTAGCACTGTAATTTTAAGTAAAGGGATTACTTTTTCCCCATCGTTTTTAATGAGGTCCATTAGCAATTATGTCAATCTAGCCAGAGATACAGAAACACATTTTCCATGCTGACCAACTTAAACACAAAACATACAAATATATGCTCTATGACACTATTTAGCAGTAGTTCGACAGTACAGTGAAAATGATACATGTAGTCAGTCAGGCGTATCACTTTGTTTAATAAGACACCCTTTATAAAGGGCATATAAGCTGTAACTACTAGCTGTATTATTGTATTATTATTATTATTATTATGTTCCATCCATCAACAACTGATGCGTATTACTGATTATTGATCAGAGCAAAATTTGGTTGCTAGGTTGTGTGTTTTAGCTGGTCTTTGTCCTCCGTCAGGAAGACAGAATGTTAGTCATTAATAGTAGGTCATGAGAAAGCTTTAGTAGACAGTTTATTAACCACTACTTAATTCATTAGTTACACGATCAATATGCCACCTAAGCTCAAATCCAATAATTTCCTACAAAGCACAGAGCATTCTGTGTTGCCTGGTTTTTATTTTGACGTAGCTTCAAAAATGTAGCGCAGTTCCAGATTCAGTCTGAATTGCCGCCAACACCTTTGATTTGTTTGAGAATAGGTGTGGTCATGTGCTCCTTGACGGCAGTTTCCCCAAGTTACAACCATACGCCAGTGAGAACTTCTTCCCAAATAGTCTTTTCTTCTTTCCCCTTCTGTCCTGCCAACAAGAAATCAGCTAAAGAAGGAGCAAATGCCAAACAGATAGAGGAGTGCTACTTCACAAAAGCAGCTGCTCTTTGGATCCAAGGTCATATCATAGACCAAACAACAGGAGAGGTCAGACTCTGTTGCTTTGTGTTCAATAAGTCATAACCACAAAATACCAAGGCACGCTGAAAGGAAATGTATGAAAAGAAATCAGCTAACATTAAGGTAAGCTAAGGTTTGATAAGTTGATAAAAAAAATATTGATGATAAATAATAATAATAATAATGAATAAGTGCTATTGCTGTTGGTTGGAGTATTATCCATCTACACAGCTCCCTCTCCAGTCTTCTGTAAATACACATTATAATCCTGTTCATATTTTGATATATAGATTTCTGATCAGACACAGGGTTATAAACTACACTACACTACGCTTTTATCTGCAGTACCTGTTATCAGTGGTAAATGTAGTGTATCTTTGATATGACCAGGCAGAAGCTCTGCAGAATTGGTTGCGTCAACATTGCTCTGATCACTGATAACGCTGTAATGTTGTTTCTGTTCAGTGACATTCTAGGACTCTGCGATGTTCAATCTCTTTTGCATCAGCAAACCAATGTTCCCAGTAATTTGTGTGATTTATAGTGTTTATGCAGGCGAATGAATGAATACCCGAAGGAGTGGAGGAGAGGATGAGTAATTGTTTCATTTTCTCACTACTGCTCACAGAGAGATGGACAGAAGTACAGTTTAAAAAAAAAGAGAGATGGCAGAAAAACAGCAGCACACTGGAGCTCTGCTCAAGAAAATGATACCACTCTCATGTCTGTACACTAATTATGGAGGTTAGCTTAGCTTAGCGTGAAGACTGGAAGCAGTTGGAAACAGCTCGCAGGCTCTCTCCAGAGTTCATAAATACACCAACCAGCTACTCTGTATCTCCTTTGTTTAATCTGTACACAAGTTGTGGAACTTGGTTCTTGGCAACCAGTGTCCTGATGTAAAGCTCTCTGCCTCCTGGCTCTGAGTCAATCCGACCACATCTATCCCGACGGCAGAATCCCTGTATAGAGATAGGGAAGCTTCTCGCTGATGGTCCTTTTGTTTCTGCAGGTCTCTTTTTGTAAGATTATTCATGATCAATGTAGTTTGTGTATTGATGACAGCAGACGATGGTGAGTTATCTCATTAGTCGCTCACAGACGCTGCAGGAAAATCAGCGAATCAGAAAGTATGGACACTGTTGGTTGCTGTCATGTAGTATTTAAGATCATCACACTGCTGTAGTGTGGTGGGAGTCTCTTTATCAGACAGATTATGGTCTATTACTCACCTTCTCTACACAAGCCTGTAAACAAGTCAATTCAGTGTAGAGGTTACAGCTGAATAACAAGTTTTCATTATAGCTAGATTTTACATTACATGACATTTAGAACAATTGTCCTTAAACATTTAGCCGTGCAGAGACATGAGATGAGGTGGCGAGAGAAAAGGAACAACAAAGGTCCTGATATAGATAAAATTGACCAACAAATCAATCTTTATCCTCAGGTCAATGCTTGGCCTTTTTCTGTACAGCTAAATGTTAATGACACTTTCTGTATTTTTGTTGTCCTATACTTAGGTTTTTAACATACTTTATTTTCCTGTCACTACTGCCATGCTGCAAGTGTGGATAAAAAACTCATCTCCATACTCTACAATAAGTAGATCAGTGTAGACATAAAGCAATTAAAATAACTACAATGTACCTGTCAACAAGCAGATTGTCAGTTGAGCCACAATGTTTGTCTTCCCATGTACAGAAAACACTCGTAAATTGCCCTTAGTCACAGTTGTGGCAAAATGAAGTTATTTTATTCCAGTAAATAAAAACAATAAATGAAAATATATTTCATAGTAACCAAATGAAGCTACACTATCAATGTGCTCTATTCCAACACCACTCAGCCATCTCAGGAAAACACTTTATCTGTTTGATTAAAACAACAGGTCAGTGTTCAGCATCTGTTGTGACCGTAGTAGAAATGATCTTCTGGTTCAGAGTGCACATTATTTACATGCAGTGTTGTGGTTTCCAATGTGGTTCACAGCCTCTGCTCCCCGTGACGCCACCTGTCCTGACCTTAACTGTCACAGTCTGATGGGCGGTTCAGGAACAGCAGCAAATAAAGCAGGCTGAGCTGCAGCCAGGATGAATGGTGGCAATGTAGGTCTGGAGCTCAGTTAATGGCAGACTGTTGTAGCCCTACAACGAATCAGTCTGCCATACGATGTCAGTCAGGCAGTGAGTCACAGTGGACCCAGTACAACACAACACTGTCCATCTGCTGCTCCCCGCAAAAAAACACACATAGATACAAAGAGCCTCGTATACTGTAAGAAACAGATGACATGCCATACAGCTGCTGTTTCCTCATCAAGGCAAACACTATAAAACCAGACCTAAACACACTTTGTGGTGTATTGCTGTAATCTAAATTTGTAGCCATGTTGTCATGACAACCTTACATCAGAGACAAATTAGACAAATGTCATTATTTTGGAGTGTGTGGCAGTATAGCAAGGCCAATGTAAGCATAGAAAGACATAGCACCTGGAAGAAAAGCAGACTTTCAGAATTGTGCATGAAGAATGTGGTGTGTACACACACACACACACACACACACACACACACACACACACACACACACACACACACACACACACACACACACACCCCTACTGTACACATACCCTCTTTGCAATCCTATTAGGTTCTTACACAGTTTGGTTCCTACATGGTTTACTAACTTTTCAGCACATTTATCATTTACTAGGGCCTGGTAGTGTTGACATTTTTTGCAGCTAGTGCTGATACAATACCTGACTCACAATACTTTATTCAGTACCTCACATCGAAAGTTCTCATTTTTCATTTAAGAATAGGAGCCAGACTTTTCATGTGTTGAATATTATGCACATTTTAAAAACAGAAAATGCTCTGTCCCACGGCAAGTATTACTAATCAGCAGCCAACAGCCAAGCTAGCTATCAATAAGCTGAATTTAAAACTCAATTTGCAGCAAAACTTAAATACATCATCTATATTCTGCCTACAGCTTACATATTAAATTTGGTAAAACAAAAGGAAACAACGTAGGAAGATAAACTGCAGCAGAAGAAGCAATCACACTCTACTCCTTTTTTGACATATTGGGAAATAAGCTTATTCAGTTTCTTGCAGACAGTTTGATGTGAGGCTCAATACTCTACAGTCAGTTTAGGCATAAAGACTGGACACAAGGGTAGGGTAAACGAGAAAAAATTGTAACAGATTTACAGGCTAGTAGGTGTAATTTATTTCGTTACCTTTGGACAGAGCAAGGCTAACTGTTTACCCCTGTTTACAGTCTTTATGCTAAGCTAAGCTAATCATCTCCTGATTTTAGGTTTATATTTATCGCACAGACACAAGAGTGGCATCAATTTTTTCATCTAACTCTCAAGAATAAAGTGAATAAGCATATTTCCCAAAATTTCCTGCGCTTCCCTACAGCAGAGTGACCAAGAGGCAGTGCAGTATACATAAGGTTAAATGCATTTCAAACAGAAAGTTAAGGCACTCATTCTAGGACCAAAAAGCTTCTTGGACACATGAAAGGTCAAATTAAATCAGTTTACAGTAAGCCTATAACTGCTGTGATTGGCTAGATTTGCCAGCTTTTCCCACAATTTGACATTATAGTGAAAGAATTGAACTGCTCTGTGAATAATGTGGGAATAGGTAGAAATTGTAATCATTTGTCTGATTGCAGCTTCCTGGAAGAACTGTCTCTGTCTGACTGTTGCCAACCTATTTGTCCTCCTCTTCTTCCCAGACCCGTATGAAGACCATTCAGGCTCTCTGCGTCTCATCACCATCAAACCCATGACGGCCCAGCCAACCTATTCCTACCCCTCCTCCTCATCGCACAGCCAAGACTCAGTGGTCGTCAACGGGGATGTGAGTCTGCACTCACACACGTATACATAATGTACACACACCTTCAAGGCTTTATCGCACTCAGCTGTGAGTTGAGTCTGCAGTGTTGACAGTATAGGGCAAAAACTAGAACATCATCATCATGAGTCACACAGATACATATAGTACAGCGGCATTTGGTAGTTGTGTACTGGAGTGTGGCAGGTATTTTTATCATATTGTTTGGTTCATGGTTTGGAACTGTGGATGCTTTGTGTCAGAGCTTCGCAAACAGGTTAACTTTTACCCCAGGTGATACTTCTGCAGTTGCCAGGAGGTACTTGTTAAAACTAAACTTAAACCAAACTACAAAGTAAGAAATGGTTGAAATATTTGACTAGAAGTAATGGATAATTAAAGATTAAAAAGCTAAAAATAATGGATAAATGCTTGAAATGGTTAACCATTTATCTAACTACTGGTTAAATCAGGGTTCTCAACTCTCCCAGTGCCCAAACAAGTTTCCCGCCAAATAAGTGGAAGCCATATGCAGAGGTTAGGCTCCTCTCCTCTGCATTCCTCTACAGCTACTTGTATTCAATAGTATCCAGTGCAGTCAGTGAAGGGTTACTTTATAGTTCATCTGACTGGGCTGTTGGAAACAAAAGCTTGTGAACCACAGCTTTATGTTACATTCTTCAGTTTCAGGCGTCTGTTATCCTGCCCTTCCTGTACTGCAGTATTATCATAACATCTCCTCTGGGGCACACTGTGCCGATACTGAATTTAGCTATTGTTGCTACAAACACTCCCCCCGTCTAATCTCTCACCCCTCCTGTCACTCTTTTCCCACTCACCTCTCACTCTCTTTCTCCCCTTCTTTCTCTTTCCACCTCAACCTCTCTGCACCTCTCTGCAGCTGAGACAGCGATGCACAGGCTGATGATAAATTATCCCTCAATCTATTAACATAACACGAGAAAATCCCCTCAGGGGCTCTCCGGTTTTCCAGCTCATCCGCAATTGATTGGTGCACATTAGCAGAAAATATCATGTTTAGGGCGTGACACGTTCTCTGATTATCGAGCTGTAGGGAATGTTTGTTAAAACGCATTGATCCGTCTCAGAACCAGAAAGAAATGAATGAAAAACTTTTTTAAAATGTATCATCACGTGTGTCATCACAAAAAGTTAAAACAGCCCAAATTTGGCTGCCTATAAGCATCTGGAGCCAGGAAAATATGATTCAGTACTTGAATGGATTGTTTTCAGGCTAACCACGGTGGGTTGAAGCAGAAGTCAGACATCGAGCACTACAGGAACAAACTGCGTCAGAAGGCCCGGAGGAAGGGGTACGGGGAGTTCTCTCTGTCTGAGAGTGGCAGCCATGGTTACAGTCACCGTGACACCAGGCACAGCCGGCACGACAACGGGGTCAAGGAGCCGATGACCGCTGAGGAGAAGAGGGCTTCCTTCGCAGGATGTCACAAGAGGTACGCAGTTTGGACTCTGTAGGGGTTCCAGACACACCAGAAACACAGGAAGGATTCAGTCTGGCATGAATGTCCCTTCAATCACAGCCTTCATTGGTCTTAAATCAAAAGAATCAACCAAAGAAATATAAAATGATGGCTGCTATGGGACAAAATCTCACCAAATGCTATGCCAGTTAATTAAAAATGTTTGACAATCCCAGAAATACAGGATCAGTCTTAAACACCATCAAAGCTGAGTCCTATTTTATCATTGAAGCACATGAAATGATTCTATTTTTCTTCCTCTTCATCATTATCTGAGCAGTAAACGATTAAACTGAAGTGCTTTACAGCTGGCTGGTATTGTTAAGCAGAATTAATCGTTTATCAAACACTTAGTTGAATTTATGATTTTATTTTTTGGTTTAATCAGTAATAATTAAATTCTAAATAAATCTCACTTTTCCACCAAGAATTATACATCTACAGTAGATGTGTAGCTGTAGAGCATAGTTGCTAAGCAACACATAAGGAGTGAGTGAGTAGTGAGGGGGGATTTTTGGTCCGCACATTAATATTTTACAGTTCATACAGACAAGTGTCTGTTTTGCTTCTCTTTGTCACTAACTGACTTAACACATTCAACCTTGACACATTTCATGAATCCGTTTATATTTGCTGTTAGACAAAGGAAGGTACTGATTTGAAAACTTAAATTTGAGCGACAGAAAATCCATGGATGTCACAGCACTGCATGTAGTAGTTTGATTGACAGGTGATGTCTGGGATTCAAAGTGCAGAAACACCACAGCGTTGAGCAGCCCCAGGGTTTGTATGGAGAAGTCCGAATGTACACTAAATGAATTCCTGCTTTTTGAATTTGTTTATTTTTTTCCATGAACTTCCTTTAAATATAACTATATAAACTATACAGCACGTAATCAACAATCCAGTAGGGGTTAGGATCAGATAAATAAATCTGAATATATCTAATTAAATAAAGACATTAAAAGGCCTACAAGTGTAATTTAGTTCTATATTCAGTTATACTGTTGATTAAATGCTTTGTTGCACATTGAACAGTTCTGGTCCCCACATCGTCCATTATTTCCTGATAATGGACACTTTGTGGGCATTATCACTTACATACTGTACCCTGCTCTCCCTTAAATACCAGTACCTGAAACATAACTCAATGTATTTTTCTGTTTCACTAATTGATATAACTTCCATCTTAAACAACATGTTCCTGGTTAAGATAACCGTGTATGTTAGATTGTAATGTGCATGGAATAATGGAATTATACTTGACTTTTCTTTGTTTTAATATTGGCATTATATATTGGCCATCTGTGGGCCTGCTCTCTAAATATTTGCATCGGCCATCGAAAACCCATTTTGTTCAACCACTAGTAAATATGATGAGTAATAAATCCTGACAGTTTGCTCCACAGTTGTTTTGTATATGGGCAAGACAGAAACAAATGTTCCCCATGATTTTAAGGTTTAAAAATGAATTTAATCAACTTAAATTGTAAAATGGATAGTGTTAATACTGGTCTTTCATCCATCTACTCCCAATTCAAGCCCACCTCTCTCTTTTTACAACACAAAAGATCATTTATTTATTTTTTTTATGAATTTTATAGAATCAGTTAACTGAAACCCACCATGTGTAACTACCTAAAGTATGTGTGTTACATATAAACCCCCCAAATCCTCCCAAAGATATGATGTGTGAGTGTCATTAGAAGTAGCGACAGTACAGCCCTGAACTGTATTATTTCTTCTTACTCCTGTCCATCAGGTACTCCCACCCACGGGAGCCCACCTATTGGAGCCGGCAGTCTCTGAGCAGCCCGAGCCCAGTAGAGACGGAGATGGACCTGCTGGTGCTGAGAGAAAGATCCAGGAGGGGCATCCGAAACAACGGCTACGATGTGAGTAACTGAACAAGTCTTGGACCTTCTAATGAAGGCAGAGTCAACGTTCTTTTAAACCACTGAACCAGGGTTAGGTCGGTAGTGTACTGAAGGGAACTTGTCACATTCAGTGAATAAAAATGAGTTTCAAGAAGAGTTTTAAAAATGATAGCGATTTGAAGCAAAGACCTCTATAACCCTTACACTTTAACCACAACCAATCCAGAGTGAGTAGAGGATGTGAGCGATTTACTGTCGGAGATGTTCAGAAAAATACCCAGCGGCAAGACCATGCAAAGCTTTGAAGAATTTTGAAGTTGGATCCTGTAACAAACCATAATATAGCAGCTCAGGTCCAACCTCTGACCAGGTGAGTCATACAGAGTGATGCTAAATCCATAGACGGATCCTTCTGCTTCTAAATCGGTCACATGACAGTTGTGGCAAAGTAAAGCTCTGCCGCTTTGTCAAACTAATAAAATAATCTTCGGGGAGCATTTATTACTTTAATCCTTCCTCTCCCACCTTTACTCTGATTCTGATGCTCCGTGCTCACACCTAGAGGATTAACAATTTACCTTTTGATGAACTTTATAAACCTGCGCCGAACAGAAAGATAAGGACAAAGGAAATAAGACGCAAAGGGAGGAAATGACAAAAAGATTAGAGAAAAAGTGATTCCTTCATTTTAACGCCAGAAAAAGATGGAGAAAGGAAGAAAGAGTGAGTGAGAAGGAGATAAAACGGGGACAGATAGAGTGTGAGTGAAATATCTTTATGCTGCTTCTCTGCTGCACCACAGTAACAGCAGCGACCGTGTTACCTAGCTGAATGTCAATGACTCTGAATATGATTATAGCCTATTCATGGATTCAGATGGGAGGCTCGATAGCGGTTAATAGCCTTGGATGCACCAAACTATTTGAAACTGCACAAGGAGAACTGAGTGTGTCCGTGCAGGAGCATGTATGTTTGTGTGTATTCATACAGTAGGTTTATACCTTATCAGGTTTCTATGCATTTGAATTGTTGCTATGTGAAACACTACAATACAATACTACAGTATGCTCTGTATTTATGTTGGTTTGGGGCTAAAGCTGGTTTGCCTGCTTCATGTTTGTGTGTGTGTGGGTGGGTGTGCTGCTTTGTACTGTGAATGTGTTAGGGCTGGGTATTAATTTTGGATAATATTATCGTTTATCAAGTTTTAGTGGAATTCTATTGTGGTGGTATGATCAGATTTCTGTTGTCCAAATTAATTAAGTTACTTCATTTTTTATTAAACATGTCTGATGTAAACCAATTAATTTAACATTAAATTAAAAAAATGTATATGTGACTTTTGCATACATTTCCCATATAATGTAACATCCATCAAATTTAGAACATATTCTAATTAATATTTTTAGCGGCCGCAAAATGCACTGATCCTTTGGGTCCTGCATATGACTGTGGCCCCTGAGGTCCCCCTTAATCTGCAGCCCCTGCAGCACGTTTTACTGATATGCTTGGTAGATCATGGTAGATCATGTTGAGACAACAAAAAATATCTCAAACCCAACAGGAAGTCGGCCACTTTGGATTTTCTCCTAAGGAATTGATCAGATCAACTCCAAATTTGGTCAGTCTACTCTAAAGACCATCACGATGAAAAGAGTTTTTGTAGGGTGGCGTGTACCTGGTGCTGAATTTTGATGTTTCACCATAAAACAGGAAGTTGTCATAACTTCTGTGTACATTATCCAGTCTTCATATGTTTGATAACACATCTAAATGCCAATATTCAGTCATACTCATAGCGCCACCTACCTTCAAACAGGAAGTAAGCCTTGTGTGGCATGTTGCGACTGCAGCATGCCCCGATGTGCACGTATTGCGAGGGCCCGATCGTCACTGCTTGCAGCTTTAATTAAAATATTACCTGAATAAATTATTTCAAAAATTGGATGGCCGCTTGCAAATCAGGCAAGGCCACACTTGAATGCGACTGGGCATCATGTAGTGTGTGGCTCAAAGTAGTCCCTCAAATCGCAACATCTTCTACTAATGAAAACAGCTGGTTGTCCACAGCCTTGCACTCCATGAGTTTTGGATAAATGCCTTTGGCCCTGGAGTGGTCGCAGTCATATTTCTGGCTTTGTGTAAGGACTGGAGAAGAGGCTGCTGTCAGCTCTTAAAATTAAATTTGTAGTGTTGAAGAAATGAGAGACACTGAGCAATCAATGCAAACAGCAACTTTGCTATCTATTTCAGAAACTTTGAACGACCTCCACACTGGAGACATACTTGCATACATATTTCCCCCTTTTACTCTTGCACACATGGTGACTTTATCTTTAACTCGTGCACCCTCGCACTGGGTACCTATTACCTATTTCAGCTATTACCAAGGCCTCCACTTACGTGTGTATTACATGTTTCTTATAGGGAAGTCAATTCCAAGCAGGAATGCCCCAGAGTGTGTGGAAGTGAGAAGTGGTGGTGTGTGTGTGGTGAATAAATGGTAAAAACTTGACAAGTTGACAAATGCACCCCTGTCCTTCTGACTGAATGAGTGTGCTCTGCAGGGCGAACCGGAACCGTTTGAGGAGACTAATGTGGACCGTCTCATGAGCTCTCTGGGTTACGGAGGTGGATCTACTGGCACCGGGAACGGCAGCTTGGGGGTGAAAGCTCACCGAGGCTCCGACTCCTCCACACTCAGCTCTCAGCCATCCATTGACGAGGTCCGCACGCAGATGCATATGTTGCTAGGCAACGCCTTCAGCCTGGCACCTCCGGACCATGACCCCCCTTCTCCGCCAACCAAGTAAACTTATGTTTTTCACATATTATTTATTTCTTAGCACATCTGCATTATTTACGGTATTGTGTAGGAAAGAAAAGAGCGGCGCTGATACACGATTTGATTACAGTGTTTAAGAGCGTACATCCCACTCCAAGCTGTTTTTTCACAAAGTGGAGTAGATTTTTCTCAACTTGTCTGCTTTATTATGTACTGTACACTGGAGAAAAAAACAGGGAAACTGAGGAGAGTAGGCGTGTGTCTGTTGACTCAACTTTTTCTTTTTTATTAATGTTCCTCTCCCTCATCAGCAGCCACCACCATCACCACCACCATGCCCACAGAGCCTACAACCCCTCCCACACCAGTCACTACAGTGACGGGGTGACCAGCGCCCCTGGGACCATGAACCATCCCTGTGGAGGGAGGCAGAGGAGCACAGGCTACGAGGACATGCACCAGTGCAGCCTGCCCAAACCAGTAAGCACAAGGAGAAAGTTTAAGGGTCTTTTTATAACACTATATGACTGTCAACAAGCTGTTTTTAATAGGTAGCCTACCTTTTCTTTAGTAGGAAATAGTTCCAATAAAAACCATTCACAGCAATGTCTATGGAGAGAATAGATATAGGATGGGGAACTAAAAGCAGACGACAATGTAAAAATATACCATTCATGTAAAAGTCTAACATTCAATAGTATGAAAATATTAGCAGCAAAATGTACTTAAATTGGCATTAACTGATTTTTTGGACACTTCAGGGCAGCCATCAAGCTGTAAACACTCCACTGAAAATATTATCAATATAAAGTTGTTTAGACTGTAGACAGTCTGTGTGGCTAAAGTGTTATAGTTGCCTATAGATTTATTTGCCTCTTTAGCAGCTAAATGGTCCACTATATTCACCAGATCCAGTTACTTACTTTGCCATTTGGTGCTTGGCAGGTGTTGTACAGTGGGTTTATTAGAGAAAAACATCTGCTTACAGCTGCTGAAAACAAGTTTGATGAGAGCGGTAAGACTAAACCAAATCAGTATGAAAACCACAAGCTAAAAGCTGTGAGGGGAACTGAGAAATGATTCTCTATAGGTTCACCTCTCACCAACACCTTTCACAATAATTTCTTATTTAATCCATTGTTTATATAAAATATATTAAAGTATCAAAGCAAAGCAGCTTTGAAATATCAAAATAAAAGTACTCATTATGAGTTTAGAATGGCCAATAAATAAGTAGCATTTTCATGTCAGGCTAATTTTTAACTGCTGCCATAATGCTATGCTGGTAAAAACCATGCAGAACATGATGAAAGTTGCCCTTATAGTGCGGGCAAGAAAAAAAGCCTCTTTGAGCCTGTCAAGGTCATGCAAATTTATTTTCTCATGTATATTCAGGTTTTACATCATTTTCTGCAAACACTGAATTATATGTAGATAGGGTCATGCGAGCTCAATTTTCAGCAAATTCACAACATTTCATAAAAATGACATTTTTACAGCACTCACTAGATCACACACACAGAGAGGTTGGACATCCAGAAAATCTGCAGTTAGTGCTGTCACTGTGTGCATTGCCAACAGCTGATCAGCAAGGGAGAAGCTTTGCAGAGATTAAAGCGACTGAGGATTGAACACCCACAGACAAATAAAATTGCCCTGCACAGCTTGAATCTGTATCTGAAAACCATCTGATTCTCAAGCGCTCTTTATCTGTCTGGATTGGTTCATTGTTCCCTCCACTTTGTACTTAGGCTTAAGGTCGTATTGCGTATTTTGTACTCATGCTGTAACTGCTAGTTAAATATATTTCTAATATAAATAAAATTGTGGCTTCTGCAGGGTTTCCGGTTCACCCAGCTTCCTGATATGGGCATCGGGTCTCCCCCGCCACTGATCCCCTCAAGACCAGGACCGCCACCTGGGACCTCACTACGACGGTAAAACACACAAATATAAATAACTGCAGACGCTTGAATTAGAAACTACAGTAAAAAAGAAAAAATCAGAATAGATTCTCTGAAAAACAGACTGAAGTTGGTGTTCTACGTCAGACAGCAAAACATCCACTGTGTTGGCCCATAATTATGTTCACACATCAAATGTAAAGGAAATGGTGAAATATGGCATTTAAAAGCATTCCTGGATGACTTCTCAGTCAATCAATATACAGCTCTGGGGCTAATTACTGTATCAGATAGATATATACATTTCTAGTGGAAAACACGCAGGAGAATACAGAGTGGAAAAAAGCTAGAGAATATTAATCAGCATCGTTTGAACTGACTGCCCTCCACATCCACTCTCTCTCTCTGTGCCTCTCACTTCTCTCTCTCAGGCCCATATGTTAGTCTGCATCATCTGAACCAAGCAGCTTCTTCATTTAAATGCTGTTGCTGTGTGCACCGTGTTGCTGGGCACTTTAGCACTGCAGAGAGTGATTGACTGTTGGGCTGTTGTGGATCATGTGGAGGGACATGTTTGCCATCTAGTGGACAAATGAAGAATGTATCTCCTACAAGTAAACGCGATCCAGTTGCGATGTACTGCAGACTGACAGAAACAAACTCAGTACTATATATATAATATCATTTAGATATATTAGGTCTAATAAAGGATTTTTGAATGTTTGTATTTTACATGACAAACAGCTCTGTTGGTTGTACTGTTCTCAAATTACTGCCAATTGAATTTTGCATCTGTAATTGTGAAACCATAAGTGTGTGACCATTATTCATGCTCTAAAACCAGAAACAGAAATGTTTTAGTAGTTAATCAGTCAGCTCGTCATACATCAGCCCCTCTGTACCCTCAGGGAGGAAGAGGGCAGCATTTTAATTCCTCTTTAGTATGCACTGTGAGGCATTAGTGTGCACAGTGCATTATGGTCCTGAGCCCTGGCAATGACATCATCTGTCCTCCAGTCTCCCACCATAGTGTAACATGTACAGCCGTCAGTATTTGTACAGTGCAGAGTACAAGAGGTGGAAAAGGACAATGATGAAATCTGTCACGTTGACATTGTGGTCTACACATAACATGTCTCTGGAACACAGACTGAGGACAGAGGATTAGGATTAGGATCGGTTCAGTTTAGGGCAGTTGGTGTCCCTAAAAGCCCTGAAATTTTAAGACGACACCAAAAAGATAATCTTTTGTTTTTTAATTCTTTGGATTTTTTTATATTGTATTTATTTATGACTTTATGACATGAACGTCTAGTTACAAATGCAAGGCTTTCTCCCTGATTGCCAGGAAAACAGTTGTAGTGGGCAGATGCTGAATCCTTTGTTTATTTTTGTTGGCCTAAAAATAGGGATATTTAAGTTTATGGAGTCTAAATATATCATATTATGGAATCAGGATACAAAATGCCTGCAGAGATTTTCAATTATTTGTAGAATGCAAACCTGCCTTGAGTTTAATGTTTGATTATATTTTTGTCCTCAAAGGTCCAGTTTGTAACGTTTAGTAGGCAGAAATTTAAATTGTTATAATCACCTAAAAAAATATGAATTGTTGCGGCCTCATCCACAGACGCTGCCATTTTGAACTGCCATGTACAACAGCCCATAACAGACAAACCAAACAAGATTCTAGATAGGTCTGTTTGCATTTTTTTTTTGCATTTTTTGTGGCCACCGTAGTTTCTCCTACATGCTTGGAACAGGAGGGCGAAGTGAGGGAGTTGCAATCTGCAACTACACTGCTAAATGCCACTAAATCCTACACACTGGACCTTTACACATTCATACAAATTAAACTATTTATTGTCTGAAAACAAAAAACAAATGTACGTCTGTGTCCCTTCTTTCTCTCATTCAGTCATCTAATACTGTAATACTGTATTTCTGTGCAGAGCATTAGTACTGAATGCTATGCAGTTGAATCTGGTTACACACCAACTGACTTCACTAACACACACTCCAACTATCTCTGACTCCTCCACTTTTAACTGAAATTTCAATTGCTTTCATGGCATCGACTGATAGGAGACTTTCATCTCTAACAAGTCACCTCCCCATACAAACTGACAAACTGCCTTCAGGGCTTAAACTCGAAACTAATGATTCCACCAATTACACTTCGACACTTCAGACTCGGTGCTTCAACCCTAATTCACCCTCAACTACTTTAAGTGCTTCAAGCTGAACTGTAACTACCATACACATAAACTATTCGCATTATTTGGGGATTTAAATTTGTTTCCAGTGTTTGCATCTACAAGTGTAGTATAAGTGACAAAAATATAAATTTTTTCGATTCAGAAACCTAGGCATAAACAAAGATCCGCTCCTCGCTTTCATTTTTTTCATTCACACCAGCTGACCTCCTCTCTTGTAGATTTCGTTTTGTGCTGCTGTATTGCATGCTCACTCGTTTAACAGTCAACATCTGTCCCTCCTCTGCACCGACAGTTCCACCCCTGATGTTAGTCTGAAGCCTCGTGTGTCGGAGGCCTCAGACCCGCAGGCCCAGCAGCACAACGGCGCCCCATACCTGCCGCTGTCCAGGACCCCCTTCCCTGCTGTCACTGTCGACCAGTCCATCACCACCTACTCAGGTATGACAGAATAGTGTGTGTGGTGAAATGCACACAGTAGCAGTGATAAGGGAAGTTCAGTTGGCTAAATCCATCTTTACAACTCATAGGAAACCCAATAACAGCAGTCTACGCTATATCAGCCAACCGCCCCGGCTACTCAGACTACTTTGTCATGTCACCGCCGTCCTCGTACCGTAGCCCGTCCTGGATGTCCTACCCACCTGAGCCAGAAGACCTTCCACGGCAGTGGAACGACACACCAGTGAGACACTTACAGCTTCTCTGTAATGTAGTTTAATACATGACAAGCCGCGACATCCTCTAACAGTATGTTTTCCTCTCTTCTCCCTGCAGAACTCACGTCATCTTGAAACCATCTGCTGAAGTGGTCTGCCTGTGACACTGAGTGGAAACAGCCAGTAGCTTGGTGGGTCATACCGTATCAGCACTGCTGTTAGGTTGTGAGGAAAAGAAGTCATGTGACTCGAGTGTCCTGATTCTTTCTAGAAAGTGGAATCGGTCCCATGGTTAGATGCGACAGTCTGTGTAGATTTATACATATATAACAGAATATATGCAGAATTTGAATTAATTAAAATTTATGATTTTTATGCACACACACAAAGACGCACGGGCGCTCATCCACTGATCTACAGGTGGTGGTACTGTGGTAACCAACAGAGAAAAAGGCAGAGAGAGAGAAAAAAAATAAAGCTAGGAAGGAAGCTTTCAAATAAAATTTTAAAATAGTGAAATGATTTATTAAGAAGAACTGAATGTAAACTAGCAGACTCCACAGGGTACCTTCAAAAATCCTGTATCACGTAACTCTTCTAACATACTACACATTACATAACATAATTACTTTGATCTGTTTGCGTTGTCGATTTGTTGTTTTCCTGGTCTAGAAGCCTTTGGCAAGTTATTCCATCCAGGCAGCAAAAACAAGCTCTCTTTTGGAGCTTTGATTGTAGAGCAGCCTTTAGGTGAAAGGCTGACAGGATCTAATGTCTGCAGCTGTGCTCAGAGGAGGCCAGCTCTCTAGCTGTACTGATGCTTTTGAAGTCAGTTTAAAAAATATTTTAAACTGAACCTGTGCAGGGCCGAAAAGCTCATGTGGTAATAAAAGTACTGAACTATATTTACATACCCCTTAAATTAGATCAAGAGGAATAACTAACAAATAGTAAATAATTGATAAGATTAACATCGACTTCAGATTCCACAAAAACAAGTCTTCATAAGATTCTTAGAGGAAAGTTAAAGGTGTTAGTGATTCTGCTGACATTTTCTGGTCAGCAGGATATCAAAAAGCCTCTACACCTAATTATGAGATCTGAAACATCATTACGGGTCAGTCACAGCACAAAGTGACATTCGCTTGTCCACACGAAATAGGTGAGGCTGAAAAACTGGCTAATACTCACAGGGCGAGCTGGTGAACTGTTGTTGCTGGCGAGCTGACCGTTAACTCACTAGCCTAGCCGGGCTAGCGCATGTCAATCTCTGTTTTATTTCTACCGTGCTGTTTACTCCCCGCTGACCTTTTGTTCAACATTGCACACTATTTCATACAATAAAAAGTTATTGAAGACGGACAATACAGTTCTCTGAGCTAACAAGCTTTATTGAACCTGAATCTGTAATGTAATGTAATGTAATGTAATGTAATGTAATGTAATGGCAGGTCAGTCATATGTGCTCACTGTGTTTCTCTCCAGGTGTCTCTTTGGATGGGCAGAGGACTTCTCTCTAACTGAAAACTCTCTGGAGCTTCACCTGCACTCCGGCCCGGCCTTCCTCCTGTCTGTTCGTTCATCCCCAGTGGACCCCACTCTGCCCCCCACCTTATGCCCAGCTCCCCCCCTCTCCACCGGCCTGGCCTCCGTCTATCCTCTCCCTCAGTCCGCCTCATCTGCAGCTCAAAGCATTTCTTATCCTCCAGAACTCCTCTGCACCAAAAGGCCCTTCACCTGGTCAGAGCTCTGCTTCAATCTCTTTACAATTCTCTCTCTTTCTGTATTCTCTCTGCTCCCTGAGCCCCTGGCCTCACTGGCCCACACTCGTCACTATCTCTATGTAGACTGCCTCTTCTGTGGTGATCACCACTGTACAGCTAGGGGCCCCTCACACTGCTGAACTGAACTGAGCTGAGCTGAGCTGCGTGAAGCTGTACTGTGCCTCCCTGCGTAGTAACAACAGGGTGAGTACAGTACAGTGTGACAAGGGCGACCCTCCAACTAGTTCTCTGCCCCAGCAATCATCGTACAGTAACTGCCATCTGCCCAGCACACGATGGCACACAGCACTGCATCGTCAGTACGGTAGTGCCCCAGCCATGGCCAGTAGTCTACTCCTCCTCTGAACTGGACTGGACTGGACTGGACCATCCTGGACTTGCCTCTTAAGTCCACCATGAAGCCAGGAAAGCTGGACTGACTTAAAACTGTGCTTTTTTTGATGAATCCAAATTCCTATGTAAACCTTCTACAGCTGGTTAATATGTGTATTTTAAACTTAAGTGAGAAAAAAAATCTAAGGAAAAAAGAAAAAAAAAATCTCTTGTCTTGAGCTGTCTGAATTTGAGTTTTTGGATATTTGTGTGCTTTTGTCTTTTACTTTTGTGCATTGATTATTATCAATGGATTACTGTAGAAAAAAGACGTAGTGAGTGTTTACCTTTCACTCACCTTATTTCAAGGCAAAAAAATATATATTACATTCTTCAAAACAGAGAAAACGGCGGCTTAGTTGTCTGTGGTTATGATGGCATTTCTGTATTTTTAAAAAGATTTACTTCATTTACTTTTTCCTTCATCAGATTCAAAAATGAAAACAAGAATTAGTCACAATGTTCTGTCCATCATCTGATTATGAAGTTTCTGTCTGCTAACCATTCGGTAGACCTGGGTCAAACTGATTGAAATCCCACTCACGCAGTTCTGTTTTGTAGCTTTGCAGCCGCTGCAGGGTTTGTTTGACTCTTAAGATAAAAACATTTACCATATGATGACTTGGATTTGAACCGATTTCAATTCTGGTTTGACTCGGGTCTGTTGCAATTATGTGAACACACCAGTATTCTTAGAAAAACAGTTCTTTTACTTGAAAGGTGTCTACTGTATTCTACTGTATAAGGAACTTTGACTTTTGGTCTGATGAAGAGGGATGAATATTGGGACTATGGTGTAGTACTGTTCAAGAGACTTGGCAGGCTCAGATGAGCCGTATATGTAACGATTAAATGTATTACTGTACATAGCAGATGATTTAATGAAGAGATTTATGCAAGTACTGTGGGAGGGATTCTTTGCTCGACATTGTTCTGACATCAGTTTTCCTCATTTTAGTTTCACTGCTTTTATAATGAAGGACGGTCAGACTGTTTCTGAAACTCCTTGACATTTTGAAGGATGCTCACATTTCAGTATCATCTGGATCATCTTTTTTCATAGTAACACAGAAGAGAAAATATTACAGATAACATTTTACAAAAGAAACAGAGGGAGTGTTTAAAGTGACATGCAGTGACGAGGCAGATCTTACCCTGCATTTACAGTATTCTTTATGTTTGAACAAAGCTAATATAGCCATAATAGTCGAAATAATGCAATTTTTTAGTACAAAGAATGTCACAGTCTAAATTATATTTACCCTCATTTTTTCTGAGGAGAACTGAAAATCTGTGAGCACACTGTATGTAAGGCTCCTCATCATTTAGATGGTACTAAAGGAGATTATAGCCATATATTAACTTCACCAAGTGGACATAAACCAGCTAAGATATACAGTGTTATGTTAAAAGTGGCAAATGATACCAAATGGGAGTATATAAGATAGAAACGATGAGGCAGGGAATGGAGAGATAGTATAGATAGAAATGTAAAGATAGTTTAACATGAAATGAGCACTTTTATAAAGAAGCCCGAACTTTGGCAGAAAAGAGCAGAATCAATGCAAAGATGCTGTTGTATAGCATAAAATATTGAGATTATATAAATCTGCAAAACATTTTAGAAATCCTTTCAACAAATCCTGAAACTGTAAATGTATAATCAAAGTAAAACATTTCCTTTTTCAGCTAAATTGTGATACATTTTTTGGACCCCTAAACAAGGCTGTAGCTACAATTGACCACATACTACGAATTGGAGGGTTTTGAATAACCTAAGAGTTTACATTAAACAATATGACACAGATTACACATGAAGTTTTAAAGCAAGATTCTGATATTTTAAAGTCAAAATCTATTTAAATGTATTTTACAGTTAAATTGATAAAGAAAATGTGGACCGTTTGGCTAGTTGATACTTTGTTAGGGGGGTGGGGTTGCATTGGGGGACTTTGTACTTTTGACCACAGTATTTCTAAAATCCTTACTACGGCCCTGCCTCTACATTTATGACTTAAATTCCAAAGAAAATATGTCTACATACATTTAAATTACAAACACATTAAACATTGACAAGAAGCCTGTATGTGGAACGTAGCACAGATGAGAAGTTGTCTTTTTCAGTTCAGACATTTTCTAAAGTTCCTCCCCCTTCTAAATCTAGGCCTGTGCATGATTAATATTAGATGTGGATGTTTAGGGAAAAGAAAGCAAAGGTATGAGATGACAGTACTGGAGCATTACGAGCGCACACGGTGCTATTGCTGTTTTGAATCATCATTATCATCATCCTCACTAAAGATCTGCAGCAACCATCATATTTTAAATCATACCCAGTGTACAAACCCATGTACGGTTAAAGAGAAACACTCATGTTTATCATTTTATTTGACTCCATGTGGAAGAGAGGGGTGGGTGGGATTTGGTTTTTAAGCAGTAATTTTACGAAGGAGACTTGATGCTATGCTATAAGTTGATGTGCAATGTTTGTGCTTTACACGGGTAGCGGCGAGATGCTTTTATTGACGATGGACTCTGGGATGGACTGACTGTCAGTAGTTTTTTTCTGCCGTTTGAGCCATGTCATGATGCTGTGACGTCATGGTGGCACTGATGATGTCACACTATCGTCACTCGGGTGTTTATGAGGTCACAGTGACGACAACAATGAATGCTGTTGGATGTAGTTATGCAGAAAACTTTTTGGTGAATTTAAACAATAAAGACAAATTACAATTCTCGGCTCTTGTTTTTTTTTTTTCTTCTTGTTGTTTGTGAATTTGTGGTACAGCATGGTGTCATATTAACTTCTGACCAGTTGGGGTGTCCTGTGGCCCTTTGCTGTGTGTCATCCCCTCTCTCTACCCCTTTTTCTGTCACTTTTCAGCTGTCACTGTCCATTAAAGGCAATAAAAGCCCAAAAAACAACTACTGACTGGCTGTGTATGTACAGTATACAGTAGAGCCTTGTCTTCAGACCACTAGAGGGAGGCAGACACACACACTACAGTCTCCTCTGCTTCCAGTGTTCTTCATTTTCTGAAAATTCAAGTGATCAAAAGTGCTCATCTGTTCATATTTGTGTTGTTTGTGCTAGCATCCACATGCAAAAGAAGCTAAATACATTCTGTTTTTAGGGTGAAGGAGTGACATAATGAATAAAACATATTGGCAGAGTCATTTCTGTCTCTGAGATGAAAGCTGAGCTGCTGTAACAGCCTTCTGTCAGTGACCTTGACTCTTAGTCAACAGGATGAAATGTGGCAGTGGTGAGGACTGACTCTTGTAAAGTGCAACAGACACAGTCGTGAATCACAACTCCGCTTTTTATGCCTCCGATTGTAGCCTAAAGGAGTAATACACTTATTTTTTCTTTAGAGGATAAAAATGCAGGGAATAACATAGGAGAAGATAAAGGTTGTTATGTGTGAGTTCCTTGTTGCTGTGTCCTCAGAATAAAGGACAGAACAGCTCTCCAGGACTGTGTTGCACCAGCTATTCATTCTTCATTCGTTTTAGTCATTTACTAAATTGTGTTTCACAGTTAAAGGAATGTTACAGTAATGTGAAGACTGGTTGCTTGGAAACATCTGTAGTACTGTCTAATCAAAGTGTAACGTAAATAATAAGTCACTACACCATCACAAGTGAAAATGACTTCACAACAGAAGGATGTTTTCATGTTCATCTGCTACAGGTGGAAAGTTTCTCTGTGTGTTCCTTCAATCCAAACACATGTACACAACTGGTTTGGAAGCCATCATGGTCCAGTATGCAACTTATACAAGTGCGATAGAATAACCTCCAGTCAAGTTATTCAAGTTATCCAGTTACACTTTTGAAATAAACTATTTGCATATTCACAGATTCTGGAGGGAGAAGGAGTGGGTGTAATTGAGTTTTTAAGGAGGTAATTTTACTTTTCTATTGAGTATTCTTATATTTTTTTCAAACTTGTCTGGAGGGGTCTTTAATCCCCTTGATTAATTAAAGCTGCCTTAATTGATTTTCGGTACCTGGGGAAACAAGCAGAAACCAAATTACATTATCACCATATAAAGTTACCTATTTACACATGGAGCAACATTAATTTGGAGTTATGTTACTGTCCATCCAATGAATACAAAAGTCTTGTTTAATACTTACACATGCTGTCCTTTTAGCTTTGTTTTGGTCTCCTCCAACTCATGAGGTATATATCTAATGAGCCACTAAATGGTGATAATTCTCTGTGGGTTCGTCCCTGTAAGCCACTCATTCATTTGATGTGCTGTTAAATTAAAGCTGTTGCTTAGTGCAGCTGTTTTGCCATATGGGAGTAGCGCAACAAGCTCAAAACACAACATTAACGTACCTTACATAGTTGTAATGATGACGTGATTTGGAGTCATGTTTCTGGCCTGGACAGACTTATCTAACTCTAACATTACCTTGCTCTGCTTTGTTCTCCACCAACTCCTGAGGAAACATGTCTGGCTCTTTAGCTGCTAAATGTGTAGTTACAAGCATTTAGTGACAAACAGGTAGCATACACACATTGGATTCATCAGCACTTTTTTTAATCACAGCTACAAATGGAAATTAGCTGAAAGACACACATTTTGTAGAACTGAGGGGACTGCAGATATTTATCTGTGCGATTGTCACTAGAAACTTTTACATTGCACAAATCGGATCCATTGTTGAGATGAAAAAGTTAACTAGTGCAGCTTTAATTTCATCTTTTGCCAGTGTGTCAGAGTTCTACTTTATTCTAATCTATTCTCAGGGGGTCACAGCACTCATTTGGACGGTGTGAAAAGAAGCTCAACATGATGTAAAGGCTTTTGGAAAGCTCTGATGGGCTCTGTGCAAACACTGAACAGCCTGCCTTTGTGCTTGCTCAGGTGCCTTGTGTTTGCGATATTCTTCATCCTGTCTTGGCTTTGGTCAGCTTGTCTCTCCGGGTCTAATCCTCCCATGTGCTTTCATGCAGGAGGTTGATGTTATACTCAGCTAAAACCTGCCAGATTTCGCCCAGAACAGCATCTTTTGGCCAATATTTCCCCCAGCAGCTGTGTGTGTATCTACATACACACGTGTGTGAGTCCTGTTAGACGATGCTGTTTCAGCTCTATGTGCCTTTGGCCTGTGCGGTAGGGGTGATGTAATGAGCGCTATTTAACAGCTCTGTACCGCACTGTGTGTGGTTGTGTGTGTGTGTGTGTGTGTGTGTGTGTGTGTGTGTGTGTGTGTGTGTGTGTGTGTGTGTGTGTGTGTGTGTGTGTCGGTGTGTGCTTCATTTCTCTAGCCAGTAATTAATGGCTAATCTCTCTAAGTCAAACAAATGGGAATAAAAAGAGCGGGCTACTCAGCCGAAGATCAGAGCACGATTTCAGGGCTTACACCGCTCAGAGGAATTAGATCCTCACACACACAGACACACACACATACACACAAACTATTCAATTCAGCGAGCAAATTAGCACACACAACAGCAACAGCAATAACCCCCAATGGTTGTTCAGTGTTGTCTGAGTCAAGCCTGTGTCAAGTCCAGCTTTCATTTTCCTGTGCAGGGCTTTCTACCACTTATCAATGACGGGTGGGCTCCTTCTCCCTGCAGCTGCCATTGTCTAATAAGAGGTAGAGACAAATAGAGAGAGAGACAGAGAGAAAGAGAGAGAGAGGTGAGGAGGAGAGAGAGCAAGAGAGATAGAGGGCAAAAGGAAGAGAGAGAGACAGAAGGAGAGACGGGACTGTTTAGCCAGCGTTAATTAAGTTTGGACAGGCTCTCCAGGGAACCATTATGAAAGTCTTATCTGCTAATAAGAAAAAGAAGACACTGTAATTACAGTTCTATATAGAGTACAGGAGAGTAAAGGGGAGGAGAGGAGGATGGTATGAGAGAAGGAAAAGAGTACAGGATTGGAATATTCTCATTTATACTATCTGCTTTTTTCCCGTTGTTGAGCAGTCTGTCTTTAGCTATAAGTTGAGAGCCAAAATTATGTGGTTTTAAAGTAATAAATAATGTTAACAGGAGATGTTTGGGCGGGTCATTACGACACCAAAAATCATCAGTTTATTCCCAGCAGAGCACATAAATTGGTAGCTCAATTGTAGTTTTCTGTACTGTAGCCTAAAATAGGAAAAACACATGATCCCATCACTTACCTGTGGTGGTATTTAGTGTTTAGTCATGCAGGTACTTTTGGTTTTATTTGCTCATGTTTTGCAATATGTTTCTGAGATTAGTTCACCTTCAGTCCGATCAAGGTGAATGAAAATTAGTGCTCACAGTGCTGGAAAAAGTCATAAGAAAATAATTCTTCCAAGAGTACTTACATAATGTTCTCTCTCTTTCTCTTTGCTAAGTCATTTGCTATGCACTTTCTTCATGCACCTGCAACCTGCAACCCTGTGGCACTTGTCAGGTGTCAGGTGGAACATGGAACTGAGTGTTGCAGCACTTATTCTCGTAGACTTCTGCTTGATCTACTGTAGCTTGGATTATTTGCCCTTCGCTTTGGACAAAAGCAACATGCAAATGACATCCTAATCTTACCCTGACTCCTGGAAAGATCTATGTAATGTGATACTAATTATACAGAAATATGAATGTCCTTCAAACAAAAGTGTCATTTAAAGGTATTATGTAAGATTCTGAAGTATTTTATGTGCATTAATTACTTTTTGTTGTCATGATTTTGGTTGTTTCCTGTTTTATTTTGTTTATGTTATCCTCTTGTGTTAATTCACTTCCTGTCTTTGTCTGTTTTCCCTCCAGTTTTGATTGTAAGCCCCGCCCTGATTATTTTTACCTGTGTCTTGTTCTCACCTGTGTATTTAGCCTTTAGCTTCTTTGTTTCATTGCTAGTTTGTCCTAGTATTGGTAGTTTTCAGCCTGCTCCCTCGTGTTTCCTCAGGCTGGTATGGGTTACCTTCTCAGTTTTTGGACCACTCCTTCATGGACTTATAAAAAAATGATCTCAAGCCCCAAGCATTGTACACACATTGAACAATTTATGCCAGAACCTTTACAAAACAATCCATTCTTCATATTTTTATATCATACATAAGCGTTAACCAACCAATGTCAATCAATAATAATCAAGACATCCATCAATTAATCTACAACTTTGAGAGACACAGAGCATTAGTTAGCTAGCCACAGCATGGCTTTCTGCCATGAGTGTTTCTGGGGGCCAGGCCTCACTGCGTACTGTATAAAAACACAACTTTATCAGTGATTTGGGTGAAACTGGATCATATTTTATAGAGGAAATGTTCTCTGGCTGCTCTGCCTCAACCCAGCTAACTGCTAATGTAGCTACTGTTAGCGTCCAATGTCTCCTCTGAGACAGATGGCCAGCTTGACAACAGTGGTACCAAAGTGATCTACAGAGTTTCCTGTTGGACTTGTTGCTTAAAATAGTAAATGCTAACAGTAATGTTAGCTGCTGCTAGCTAGATAGCTTGTGCAGCTGACATTAGCTGGGGTGCCAGGAGCCATATCCAGCAAAACACACACCATGGTGCTATATTCCCTGTTGTCAAACTGGCCTCCGTAGGCATCAGCATCTACCAGAGCGCCCTGGACATCTTATTCTCGTTCGATTCTCCTCTGAGTCAGCTAAAACTTATTGTCAATCTCCTTTAACTTCTTTCTGCACATTTTATCTAACTAGTTCAGACTGAAATCTCCCATTCTTACCTGTACATTGTAGGTAATATGCACACATACTTGACCATTATGGTCTTTAATGAAGACCTTGAAGGTCAGTGTGTAGGATTTAGTGGAATCTAACAGTGTTGTTGCAAATTGAAATTCATTTGCTTTACCATCTCTTCCCAAGCGAGAGGGAGAAACTATGGTGGCCGTGAAACGGGCTTTAAACTCCAACAGCTCCATCTCGAGCAAAAAGATGGCTTTTCAACATGACGGCCTCCATGGAAGGCGATCTGCGGCATCTGTAAATAAACACGGCTCATTCCAAGGTAACAAACGTAAAAATTCTTATTTTCAGTTGATTATACACAAATGAAAACATACCTATGAATATTATATTTAATTTCTGCCAATAGAACCTCCTAAATGTTACACACTGGACTTTGTAAATATATATGTCACAAAATGAATTCATAGTTACTCACCAGGAATAGTTCCCACAAATAAAACTCACTGATCCAACACTGACAATGCTCAGATTCCTGTGAAATCAATAATCCTTCATGTCTACCAGCTCCAAATGTCCTCACCCCTCCTCTCTGAGTATGTGTAGGCTGTTCTGGCAACAGTCTGATGGTCAGAGAGTCTCCCAGCAGTCCGCTGCTCTTCTGGTGTCCTGAGGGAGGCAGACACACGCACACAGCCGAATGCACAGTTCAACTGCTCAATCCACCCCACCCCCACCTAAGGTAAATAGTCCTTTCCTGCAGAAACCAGCCATGAGATTTAAGACTGTGCTCCGATGACCCAACTACCAAGGCCAGGCGTCTCAGTTTTTCCCACGGGCACCTCTGTCAGGCCCTGCAGGCAGCCTGCTCCCCAAGTCCCAGTAGCAAACAGAGACACTTAGTGCCTGCCTTGGGGGCAAGTTCCAGCCTCACGGCCCAGTATGTGTGTAACTGGCCCTGGTGGATGCTTTTGTTTCCCCTGAGGTCAATCCCAGATCTAGCAGTGGCACAGAGACAGTGGGGAGGTATTTCCAGTGGCGGGATGTAAATAATCCAGGGCTCTGTGCAGGTCAGTCAAGTTCTTCCACACCAAACCTGGGAAGCCATTTCTTCATGGACCTGGCACAGTGCACTGTCACAAGAAAGGGCCTTCCCCAAACAAAACTGAAAGCACACTACACTGTAATGTGATGGGTTATTCTAAGTCAGAAAAATGTTGAAATGGATTACATTGAAAAGTAACACAAACTCAAGCTTAATGGACTTTTCACTGCGTATTTTGTGTTCACAGTACAAATAAAAACTTCAAATTACTAAAGCTACTTGATCAAAATTGAGTTAGTTTCACTTTTTGAAGTAAACAGTTTCAATACTTTTTTGAGTTAAATTAACTTATCTGGTTTTACAGTGTACTGTCTAAAATATGATTATATGCTGAAACAGTGAAAGTCACCATAGTACTACTCAGCCTGTGGAACAGCTGTATGATGTCCTCTGTCCGGGTAGATAACCCTGATGATGTCATTCGAATGTATAACACAAAACCGCCCCCTCTGCTTTAAAACAGAAGTGCAATACTAAAGTACCCCTTTAGAATGTATCGTAATTGAAATCAAGCAGCCCAAACCATGGCAACCCCCAGACCAAAAGAGCACAAATGGTCACATAAGGTATTTGGACATACAGTATAATGTACTTGAGAAAGGTACAATGAACACTCTATACTTTATATATAGATACAATTAAACATGCTGGATTGGGTAGTGCAATGGGATCATGTTACTGAAGCTGTGTATGGCTTTCAGGCTCCTCAGGGCATTTGCTCCATTTAACCTGTGAGCAGCTGATGCAGAAATCACAGATGCAGGAGACCACCAGTAGATGGCACTGTGTGATGCATGTAGAGAAAAAACAAATCTCCTGCACCACCACTACCACAACTACCACGGAGAAAAGTCCTCCACAACCGCAAACTCTTGTTTATACTGTCATATAATACATGCAGTGGTTGACAATAGATTAATCAGATCTGATTATATCGGACGTCTTTATTGCTTTTTTATTCAAATCTGCATTTTTCTGTATAAAATAACAAAGAAGTATAGTCCACATGTTACACAACACTGAAGACATGTGGTTCCAAAAGGTTCATTTCTTGGGACGCGAAGGAGAAACAGTGTCATCATGTGTCATTATCCAGTGATTCTGAGTGGGTGTAAAATCCCCTGGAGTCAGATAAGTGGCTCCAGACAGACTTCTATCACGTACCAAAAACTCCAAAATAGCTCAATGGAGACAGGAAGAACTGTTGATAATACATGCATCTGACGGTGGACATATGACGCACGTTGGTAATTTTGTGTCTAATGGCACTTTTCTGCTGAGATTATGAACTTTACCCTCTTTAGAACTCAGAATTTTGTGGAAATTGTGACTGAAAGCCATCATTTACTTCCACACCATCAACGCCACCCCCTGACTGACAACACGTTACAGTCAATCTGTCCTCTCCTGTGACAGCGCCATATAAACCAGCCCTATCTTCCCATGATCTCCCGGAGGAGCTCCTTCCAGTCCACCGCCTCTCTCCTCTGAGCACGCGCACACACACACACACACACACACACACACACACACACACACACACACACACACACAACGTTTTCATTTGTCACTCTTCCATTCCTTCACCTTCCTCCATCTATCAATCTATCTATCAGTGTAACACATTTTTCTCTCTTCTATTTTTGTAGCTGTGTCCTCAGCTGGAGGCTGACTGGTGTTCTCACAACAAGGTAGGGTGTGATCATCTTAATTGGTGTCAATTCATTACATACCCTGTCTGCCTGGACACGTTTTCACACGCACATGCTCACACGCACAAAAGAACATGTTGCTTTGGTACAAGGATTGTATTTTCTGCAGATCAGTGGCATTAACCTTCTATGAAATTTGCTGTAGAGTCAATTAAAAGAAAAATCTGCCTAATTATGAAACCATTAAAGGCCATTTGAAAGCAAGCATTCATCTTCATTACCCACTTAATCATTTTCAGGGTCAGGGAGTTTATTCCAGCAGGCATTGTGTTGAAGAGGCGCTGGGGAGGTCGCCACAAAGCTAACACTCACACTAATAATCTGCCTGACCTGCATGTGTTTGGATTGTGGGAAGAAAAGATAGACTGTGTAAACTAAGCATGCACAAAAGCAACTGGAAACTCTATCTTATCGGGAGGAAACATGAGCAAACATGAGAATTTAGGAGCACCTTCAGTGAAACTTTTAGATTTGAGTTACAATCTGAAATGTTCACATCTGTATAACATAAAACAAAGACTCAACAAACGTACAGCTGATGGAGGAGGTGTTGTTGTAGCACCCGAGGGGGTCATTTGTTTTAAGTTTCATGCCACAACAACAGCATTTTGCCCAAGTGTCAACAGTAGAAATATAACTGGTTATTTGCATGAGCAGTGAGATAGCGTGGCTATATGTCACTGCTGAAGCTAAAAAATGAAATGACAAACACACAACCCCCCTACACTGTCTGACTGACATGTTGTTTCTGTGAGGTACAGAAAGAGAGCAATGCTTTAAAGTCTTAAAGTTCTTAAAGAAATACAATGACCGTTTACTTAAACATACTACAAGGAGTTTTTAACTGGTTATGAAACAATCGAACATAATTTTAATATAGATGTCTCTATATGACCGACAGCAGATAAACGAGTAAAACCATCTGCGAGAAGACCGGCTATTTCTATATAGTTATAGTTAGACACTACCGCTTTCATCCACATGGGCTGCCAGAATCAACACAAAATGAAAGTTCCTTGTAGCTGCTTTAAGTGAAATTAGTAATGTCATAGTGTAAAAATGCTGCGTAGGAGTTGATAAATGTTTCTAAATGTGCCGTAGAGATTAGGGAAAGGCGACTCTAAGGCGGCCTTTATCGGGGCAAGCAGCACAAAGCTTTCAACTTAAAATGCCTCTTTCTAAGTTAAAAAACCAAAAGTAAACACAGAAATTCAAGTTTGGCATCATGGTTGTCGCCATTTGGTTTTTTTGGAACCAGACAAGTGGATGAGAGTGTGGAGCTGGGGAATAGAGCCCTGCGTGAGACTGTTTCTTTATCCCTCTCCTGGTGCATTTCTGACCATTACCGCTTGTATTTGTGTCCACTCCACATTCTGACCATACACGCACGTTATTTTACAGCTTCAGTAATAACTGAGACATTTCTCCAAATGCCAGCCTTGCCTTTGTTTGTTGTTGTTTTGTAAAAACCTGCTTTAAACTTTGTTTGTTGACAGTGCCGGCCCGTGGCATAGGCAGTATAGGCAAATGCTAAGGGCGCTGTCCATCTAGGGGGCGCCACAATGGGGTAAGAAAAAAAAAGGTGCAACTTTCAATATTTTTATACTAAAACTAGTTGGTTCTATTATTTCTTAGTATGAAAAAAATAAGCCCACATTAATTTAACTGCATAGCAAAGCCTATTAAATAATAATAAGACTTTATTAAGCCCCCCCCCATACTCCCACCTTATATTTCTCAGGACATTTGTAAAGAGTAGATCTATTCAGCAGATGTTTACATTTGTCTACATTTTTATCTGTATTTATTATTGGTTAGCTAACGTTCGCTCTGCTTGTAACAGTCAGTCAAATGCTATTCCTTTCACACACCTTTAAATATTAGAGTTGTAAGCCTTGTTGTTTGTGTTACAGTTCAGTATTGTCTAAAGTGTGTTTAAAGTGTTAAACTTTACATCCAGTGCACATCATTAATGTTAATACATTCCCATATGTTATATTATACTGCAGTTTACTACTTCTTTGCATTCTGCTAATCAGCATTTGACTGTAATGACAATAAGATTAAATCTAATCTAATTTGCATATCAGAAAAAATTGCACTGTATATCATTCATGTACAGTACAGTGAAAGTAATGCATCTCTTAGGTTTTTATTTTTATTATTTAATTTTATTCTTGGAATCATTTCTTTTATCATTAGACTGTAACACCCAACGGTGTCACTTACTCCTCTTCTCTCTTCAGATGCGCTGTTGAAATATCTAAATCCACCTCCTGCAAATCCTGGACCATCTACAGTCATCGCCGCTTCAACAGCCTCAAGTGATCCTCCTGTCGCCTCCACCTCACAAGAACCCAGTGATGCAGCATCAGGAATAAAGGCTGCACCAATAGACCCTGCTGACTGGCCATCTCCTCTAATTTATTATTTTCTTGTTAACTGTTTTGATTGAGCAACTTGTTTCTCTAAAAATAAAAGAAAATGTCAAAGACAAAGCTATTCAGTTTCTTTTGTGAGTATATGTATGTATATAACTGGCAGTGGAATTTACTGCGATGCAAGGGGGGCGCCAACTAAACTTTTGCCTAGGGCGCCAAATTGGTTAGGACCGGGCCTGTTTGTTGACTCCGTCTCGCTAAATCCCGGGACCCATGCTAGTTGTTTAGTTAGCCAACTAGCAGACGACCTATCAATATGCATTGTTGATAATAGCCTATAGACTTACTGTATGTTGTTTAGCCTGAGTTCCATTTCCAGAAACTCTACAATGGAGGGTTAAGTTAGCATTACATGTTACTTAGAATAGAAAATCATTTGTATTAAATACAATAGCAACCAACCATAATTTATCATCGATTGAACATCAGCATTAAAAACATGGTGTCATAAATAAAAGCTGATAATAATTTATGCCATGTTGTCAGCCAAGAAATCTGTGTGGTCAAATATCATTCTAGTCCTGCTCATGGTTCCCATAAAGTTCATACAGAGTTTAAGTTTACACAGTCTCATGTTCATTGTCGGTGGAGCAGCTGCAGATTATATTTTGGTATGTCAGATAAGATTCTGGGTCCCCAAAGACAGAAACAGAAACAGAATGGGCAATGTGTGATTAAATGATATTCCCCTTTTGGAATTATGCCATAGTGATACTTTTCATTATAGGTTGTTTTTTTTTTGTCACAAACTCCATTTTATTTACTGTGATTCAGTGTAGTGACATGTCAAAATGTCTATTTGGACTATTAAAGGCTACAAATAATCAATGTGCTCCAGTCTTTACGTTCCTTCTAAAGTTGTCCTTAATCTTAGCAAAAGCTGCTTTACCAGCAGTGCTGGAAAATTCACAGAGAACTGTTTTCACATAATATATTTTCATTTGAGTACTCTGGACATTTTACAGTAGTAGTAGTAGTAGTAGTAGTAGTAGTAGAAACAAAACAAATGCACATCATTTATCATTCTCGATGTGTTTTAAATGGAAAAGCGATCTGCACAGCATATCAGCTTTGTATTAATGTAACTCAAAAAGGAATTAAAAAGTTTTCCCCACTCTTTATTGACCACACCGAATGTTGTTCTCTGACAAGTTACTACCAATAACTCCACATCTGCCAAAGGACCTGCTGCTCTGACCTCAGCCTTGACATTAAACTGATCTCACTTGACGGCCTTGTGGTTGGAAGGACCCTCTCATGCATGTCTTGTGTTTGTGTGACTAAACTTTATGACCAGAACATGACCGGTTCAATGATCTCAACCTCTGAAAAACCTTAACTATTGCATGCCCAAAGCTTATTACTGAGAGCCCTTGAAAGCATTTGGCTCTTCAATGCCCCACAGCCTTGTAGTGTACTGCAGGGAAAATGCAATTGACTTTGAAGAGTTGGTTCACAAAGAACATATTCTGTCACTTTGAGACATCTGTGTCTGACATATCTGCCTCCACCCCAGTATGATGGATCAGTGGGTTTGCTCATGGTAAATCTGTGCAGATTTTCCACATTAAGTTCAGCTTTGGTGAATTTTGACACAGTTCCACTGACCAATAGCAAAACGTCTTGACAGAACTTGCCAAACGCCCCAGTACCAGTACAGAGAACCGACTAGCGCTAGCATGTTCCCAGCTGACTAGCATGTTAGCAGTTAGCTTTCCAGCTACAGTAGTTAACCAACTAGCCTTGTGAGTAGTCACTACATCACCGAGCTTCTAAAAGCAGGTAATTCACAAGGATACACCCATGAATTTTGCTCCACCACTTTCTGGTGTTCTGTTCTGATTTTTCTTTGTTTTATGTTATTGTAAACTGAGTATTGTTAGGTTTGGAACTGTTAGCTGGACCTGGAAAGGAGAGTCTAATAACAATATGCCATTGGTTGCATTCTGGGAAATGAAGCTTAACCCATACTAGGGAGTACAAGTGGGTATCCAGTGTGTAACATTTGAGGAGAATCTATTGGCAGAAATAGAATATAATATCCATAGTTATGTTTCCATTAATGTCTAATCCCAGTGAAAAAGTTTTTGTTACCTTGAAAAGAACGGTTTTTATCTACAGACACTGCGGGTCGCCTTCCATGGAGGCCACCATGTTTAACCGCCATGTTTGAGTCTGTTATGAAAGAGCAGTAGTACATTGCTTGGGTACTATTTAATGGATGTGCCATCTGGCGCTCTGAAGTCTGTAAAACTCCCATAATTCCCACCAGGACCTCTCTCTGTAAAATAAAATTACTGATGACACAGTATGGCAGGAAAAAAAATCAGCTAAGTAACAGTCGCTGTGATTATTGTATCAGAATTATCAATTGTGGCAACAGTAGCATTGTATTCCTAATTAGAGCCTCTATTCCCTTCTATCTCCCCCTCCCTGTGTCCCAGTGTTGTGGGGTGAAGGAGGCTCCATGTTGTGTTCCCACAGCACAAAGCTAATAATGCAGAGCGAGGGAAAACAGCTCCAACTGCCAGAACACAGCAGAGAGGAAAAAGAAAAACAACTACAGCCAGTAATGAGGGATTTATTACAGAGGAGAGTGGCTTTGTAGTGCCTGTGTGTGTGTGAGAGTGTGTGTGCGTGTGTACATCTATATGTGTGTGCTCTAATAGTCACAAGAAACAAACACAAACAAACATTCAGATGGATTAAGAGAGGAAACAAGGCCCCATAATTGCAGGAAGGGGGTAAATGGATTCCTCTGGAGAGAGTAAAGTGAATTACATCCAAGTGTCACAGCTCCCCTCTGAACCACATGAACTCTGTGCCTGTCCCTCCCTCGCTTTCTGTGTCCCCTCTGTTGTCTCTGCTCTCCTCTCTTTCTCTCGGGTTCTCAGTCTGGGTGGCTGCCGGTAATTCACTTTCTAGCTCCATCTGCACCTCTTTTGCTGTCGTTTCTCCTTCCTCTCTGTCTGTCTAATCTAATCAGCTTTCCTGGTGAGAGCACATCAATATCAGTGACATTATCACATTGGTTCATGGCTTTTTCAGAGAGCAGAACAAAATGTGGGACAGCAGCACACAGTGAGAGAGAGGCAGTGAATGAGAGATGTCATATCAGTAGTAATTAGTGCTGGTAATACAGCCAACAAAGAAAAAAAAAACAGTTAAGTACCGCATCAAGGGAAGACAGTAATTATAATAAAAATGAAGTGAAGCAGTTTCATGATTTACAGTATCATTATAAATGTGAAACAAAGCACCCATAGCTGTCCATCAAAAGTTTTTAATAAAGCATGTTCATGCAGAATAGATGCAAGTCCTCCAAACTTTGTGACGAAATATGTTCTTTTTAATTTCCATCTTGGTGAGGATTTTAAAAAGAAAGACCTTTTTCACAGCAGCCATTTTGACATGGAATGGTAGGGTAAACACAGGTATATGATACTAATTAAGGTTCCGTTCCATTTAGTGTAGCAGAACCTTTACAGTGAGTCAACATGTGCGATAGCAGCCCCCTGACTCTGTTTGACCTGAATGGAACTTAATCAGTATCACGTTTGTGTTTACCCTTTCATGTCAAAATGGCTCCTGTGAAAAAGGTCTATTGTACAGCACTGACTGTTAGCAGGAAGCATGATGTCCCACACTTTGTAGATGCAACCATTCAACACCCAACTTCTCTCGAGCAGGAAAATATTTTCCATCTTGTCGTGTGTGAATTTGACTTCAAGCCAATATACAGTCATTCTACAAAAAGCCAGTCTATGAACATACAGACGTTATTACCTTACTGCCGAATGCTGATACTGGAGGATTCTGTAAAATCCTCAATTATATTAAATTAATTTCATGTGCGCTATTTTTATAATTCTCACTTTCTACAATATCTACAATACCGTATCAAGTATTGTATGGATAGGCTTAGGGAAAGATTTTGTTAAATAAACAGGTTGAGGTATGGCTAGGGTTAGAAAGTGACAGTTGTAGGCTAAACTAATAGCTAATTGCTAGCTAGCAAGTCCTTATTCTTCTTCATCTTTGCTCTTCGGTACGTATGAAGTTATACAGCCTTGGGATGTGCACAATGTTTTTGTCAAGTTGAAATATTTTTAACTCATAACTTAACTCAGACATGGTATATTAGTGTCCAATAGTTTCCAACAACTTTAAACCCACTGGAACCTACAGGATTCACTGTTAGCAAGTGGCTTGTTCGTTAGCCAAACAGTGTGATTCAGCATCGACTTTGTGCCAAGAAAGTCTTCATTTTTGTTTGCGTCTGTAATTCTGGAGAGAAGGGACATCAGGTAAACTTCCTGATATCAGTCAGTTTGGATAAATCATTTTAAATTTAATTTGCAGGAAATTAAAGCTTTTCAACTTTCGACCTCTTGCTTTTTTTGTGTTGCCTGCTATTCCTCAGTGCTAAGGGAGGCAATTCACCTGAGTACAGTGGGTGTTCATTGTGAGACGCTTTGCAACAGTTACAATTTGCACAGCCTCGAGGGGTCATCATCAGGTAAACATTTAGGCAATGCTGCTGTTTGAGCCTCAGTATATACCACGTTGAAAATTTGCCATAACGTGTCATGTTTCAGTCATTATAGTTTGTCTTATTTTGAAGTTCACGTTTTTCCTGGTTTCCTCATTTTTTACTCACCTCTTCCTTTCGTTTTTGATCCCTTCACTTCCTGCTCTTGAGTTTTTCCCACCAATTGTATTTGTTTGCCCCGCCTTAATCACCTGCACCTGCTGAGTGTGCACTGTTTCCTCCGTCATGTGCCAGTTTGTCTGTTTAGTCAGCCTTCTCTCTCTCTCTCTCTCTCTCTCTCTCTCTCTCTCTCTCTCATTTTCTGTACTTTGGTTTTTGGATTTTCTGCCTGCCTTGTAACTTGCCTTTTGTCTTGGACCCTTGGACTTGTTTGACTGTTATTTGGATAACCTGTGTACCGAACTTTACTTAGTAAAAGAACGGATTTATCCCTGTGTGTGTTGAGTTGTGTATTTGAGTCCAGTATTTTGGTCTAGTCATAACATAATGGCTCTTAGAGGCCTTATTTGCATTTCTTTTTTACTTATAATATACCTATGTAATAAACCTAAGCACTCATGTGCAGTAGACTTACTTATTTATGAACTTTTGTTCTTTCTCACTAATGTAGCTGTTTGCTAATTCCTTATTTCACCGACATCCTCATTTATGTATTCATTTCCTTTTATTTTCTGAGCTGCCTATATACTTACCCACACACTCACACACTTAGGGCATTGATTTGTTCACTTTCTTACAAAATTACTCCACAGTTCATTTCCTTCCATAATGTAGCTTTGTTCACTTTCTCACCACTTGCAGCCTCACTCATGCACTCACTTATGTGCCTACTTACCATATTTACCTTCTAAACATCTGTTTTATCACTGAATTTAATTAAAAGCTTGAGTGACATAAGTTGCAAATAAGGCAACAGCACATTGCCTGAACATTGTTCAGTCTTTTACTTTGCAACATGTGCCTATGACAGTCTTATATCCCATTGGCTTTTGCTCTCTAGCATAAATTAAAGCAGGTTATATTTGGTGTGAATATAGCATATGTTATAGCACAGGGTTGGAGGTCAGCTGGAGGTGGAGTGAAGGAACACGCAAGTAGGTAATTGTTTCTGAGATAAACATGGACATGTTAACAGGATAATAGAACCTTAATAGAATAATACACCAAGAGAAAAATAAATGGGATAGTGGCAGCAGTAGGAGAATATAATTTTCTTCTGCTACATCTTCATTTCCATCACAGCACAGTGATGACTTGCAAAAGAAAAAGAAAAACTAAAGAAAGGAGAGGCTGCTGGGAGAAAAAGACACAACAGGAATCTTTAAATTTAATTTTTTAAGAGTTGAGTGTCTTGCATTCGTTCCCTTCTTCACTTTTTGAAAGGCTTATTAGTGCTGCCGTTTTTACAGCCGCTGACAATGGGAACAGTGAAATGCTCTGCAGGGGCCATGAACATTTGACACTCTGAGTTTAACATCATACTTGTTATGAATTACCTAGTTAACAAACAATTTACACAGATAGAATATGAGAGTATGAGTAGAATAGAGTGGAACATATGATAAATGCGTAGGTTAGAGTGCAAGCTTCTCCCTCCATCTGCAACTAAGAACTAAATGTAGATAATCTAAGTAGTAATATAAATTCCTTTAGCCATAATTTTTGTTCATCAAAATGTGTTGTTTTGAACAAAAGCTCCTCCACTGGGTTGAGCTGTTTAAGGCTTTAAAAGCTGCACTAATCAAGGTTTTTATGTTAACAATGGATCAAATGAAGAGTAATGTGAAATGGGCTGCTTGTACAGGCACTGATAAACCCGCTGCGAATACCTACCCAGCACCAAACCACAGACAGAGTTAGTGAATAGCTGGTGAACACAGTGGAGCATTTAGCAGCTAAAGAGCCACATATCCTTCTGGGGAGTTGTTAGAAACAAAAACAGAGCAAAAAGGAGAGCATATGAAGGAATGTTGGATGTTAAGCAGGTGGAAATAGGACTCTAAATGAATGATAATGTTGCTTTGTGTTTGGAAATAGGTTACTGTTTGCTAGTTAACTCTTGCAACTTCAATACAGTGATAATATGTCAGTGTTGTGTTTAGAACTTAATACTGCTTAAGTATATGTAATCATTTATAATTTGGGGAACAAAACCTCACAAGACTTTAAAGGACAGTGAAATTAATAAATTACCCTGTGTCCCTTTGCTAAAGTCTTTTTAATTGCTAAATATGCATTATAAATCATTTTCCACTTCCTGAAAATCTGGGGCGCCCGGATAGCCCAGCCTGAAGAGCTGGCCCCCATATACCAAAGCCCAAAGTCCTTGCTCTGGGTCCATGGGTTCAACTCCAACCTGTTGACCTAATCCAGTCAACGGTTGGGTTAACAAGCCAAAGACCAAAGGTGGAAATAGTGTGACACTGTTATGGAGCACAAAAACCGTACAAAAAAGTACAGGCTCGGAAATGTACTCAAAGTAAGAAGTCTCTCAGTTTCTCTAAAGGACACTAGTGCCTTTCTGTGCAAAGCTAACTGGGTTGGGTCTCCCTCACTTGTCTGTTTTTTACATTATTTTTAGTGGTTGTCGTGTGTGATATGCAACGATCTTGATGTTGGGGAAGACGTGCAATGACGCAAATAATAATAATAATTTGATAATTTCCGTCAAATGCATTAAAACTAAATGAACAAGGCTATGAGAAAGCACAGATATTTGTGGGTTCTTAACGGGTAAAGAAAGAAGTCATATTTTTAAAAATATTTTTGCATAACTGATCTGAAAACTTGAAACTGAATTTGCACAGATAATGAAAACCAAAAGCACCTTCCCATGCCACAGTTTCACAGTCATCTTGTATCTTAACTAAAGAAAGACTAACCCACATACTAAGACATTAAGAATAAATCACTTTCATTGTCATCTCTTAACTATATGACCTTTGCAATTTATGCTTTAACAGGAACGGTAATTCAGTCATGACCTTTTCCTTCATTCATCATCGCCGAACCAGACATTTCTTCTAGCGTTTAGTCTCTTCTAATCAGTTTTCGGATTGCAGTAACGTGGCTGGAATTTTCTCTCCGCAGTCTTTGCAGAGTTAAGTTAACGGTGTCTAGTCCAGAAACTGGCAAGTTCAGTTCCAAAGCTGCTCCCCCTGCATTCCCCCTCCCTGCATCATATGACCTGGAAACCTCAGACAGTTATGTATTTCGCAAGCACATACAAGTCAGTACAAGGCACTCATGGGGCTGCCTCCAGGCAAAAGAGAAAGAAGAAGAGCCACATTTTTCGTCTAACAGGTGTGAAAAGTGAGGCAGGGAAGGTGGATCAAAGGTGAGGCTGGAGGAAGAGTGGGGTGAAGACAAAAGAACAAAAGAATGAATGAATAAAAGGGAAGGGATGGCGGAAAGAAGGAGGGAAAGAAATTGGATATGAAAAGGTGACATGTATTCAGCTGCATCTCACTCTCACAGTTTTCACAAAACCTTTCTCCTGCCTCATTTCCATAGACCAGTGCATTTTCTCATCTGTCATGATTTATGTGCACTGCAGATTTTACCATCGGGCCATCATTTCATCAGCTGGTAGAAGGTCAGAGTCAATAATGTAGTTCTACTCCTTTTTTCTCCATTCACTATTTCTTATTTACAAGCATCCTGAATAGTCTTTCTCTTAGGGCTAATGCAGCCAAATGGAGAAAAATGATCGTCTTGCTGGTTATTGAATGAATAAATCACTGAGCATAGCCTTGGGTTTTCCACTTGGGTCCTTCCTTTTTGGGCTGTGTGTGTGTGTGTGTGTGTGTGTGTAAAGTAAAATAAAGTCAATAAACAACTTCATAGTGAAGACCGTGTGGGATGCCTTTAGTTATTCATGTTAAGAAGATGAAATAAGGGGTTTTCAGTGTTGACATGAGGGATGCGTTGTCTTGCTCAGAGGTTATCATTTGTTGATAAGCCTTAAAGGAAAAATCCCCTAAAACACTTCGATAATGTTAAACAGCAATGGGCAGTGAACAAACATCAAACACTGATATAAATGTCAGTCCCTCAAAATCAAAGAGTACCAGCTTCTCTATAGTCTCACCAGGGAGGAATCCATCTCAAAACGGAGGGAAAGGTTTCTCCACCAGCAGCCTCACCACCCACAGTGCAATGCAGTCTCAAAGTCCCCACGAAATGGAGGGCAGAGTGCTGTTTGCTACTGCATATTTTCTGTAAAAACAGGCAGTTAGGGAGGGACTGCTATGCAGCTAGAGCTATGACCTAGCGTCACCTTCCAGTGAACGCAGCCAGAGAGGACATGGGACTGAACACTATCACCAAGACAGCAAGTCAGTTTGACAAAGAATACAGTACTGAGGTAGTTTCTTGTTGAATTGATAGGTGTTTTTGGAAGATGTGACAATATTACCATATTTAACCACTATCTCTGATTCTTTCTCACTCTCAACACACAGACAAAATGAAACCACCAGCTTTGAAATTAATGGACAACCTGCTCAGCCTACTGGGCCACAGCTGCTCCAATACATCATGATATGTCACTGCTGCTTCCCATCAAAGACCGCATTTTGTTTATTGATTGATGAATTTGTCTGTTATTATTCCATGTGCAACATGTGGCGTTAAATAGGTAATGTCTTGAACTGGGTACGTTGTGGTTATGTACAACCCCATCACTTCCTCTTTTTTTATTCAGTTTTCAATAATTTTATCTTATCTATGAAGTGATATGTAACTGTAAATTCATAGGGAAGTTCCTGGATGTGATTTAATACTAATTGTAGGGACAGGTAAGAGGAGATTTGTACCCTCCAATCAATTCAAATTAATTGCTTGTGTGTGCACAGCAGGTCAGTTGAACATGCACAAATGTGAAATGGAAGGTGAACCATTCCCTCTGTAGATAATAGAGATGGGATTTATGGCTCTTTGAAGACAAAAGACTGGCTCATTTTTATATTTATTTATTTTTAAGAAGCTAGCCTGGGGGTAACTAATTTTATCTGGGAAATAATCACTGGGAGGCATGATAGGGTAAGATTTGGATCAGAATCATTCAAACGTAGACATATTGGTGGGATATCTGAGTTTGAATTATTTTGAAATATTGATTATAATTTCATTTGACATATTATTTTGACAGATGTTACACTTTGCTTTTTGCCGATTTTTTCGTCCGAAAAGTGCATCCAAATGCTGCTGTGCTTTCTTTGGCTCCTTGTAGCTGCAGTACTGACACTCCGCACTCGCTTCAAGGCAGTGTGCCACTGTGTCGGACAACTCAGATGACGTCATGCGATTAAGAACGAAAAAAAAGATAGAGAACGGCTCGCAACTGCAACTCGATTTGCATCGTTCATGTTAAAGAGCCATTCAATAGATTCGGTTTGTTCGTGAACGTCACAACTCTAGTAGATAAAAAGGTCTTGTTCTAAGGCAACAAATACACATTTCCTTTTTTTAGGGGATTAAAAATTCAGATTTAAAAGTAAGTGTCAGTAAGATTAATTGTTTTGCCTACAGTAGAAGAAAAAACATGTACCACAAAGTGTAGACAAGTGTAAAATTATTTTTTCCCCCAAAATCTTAAGGCCTTTCCTTACGGATTTTTGTGCGTCGGTTGAAAAAAACAACAACATTTGCAATTTGAGAAAAACAGGAGCATTGAAACGTACTGACTGACAAAAGCTCCAGGAATACACTGAGCATCACTCACTGATGACAGTGTAATATGATCATAGAGCACTTTGACTGTGAATGAGAACCTTAGATGTCATAAGAGAGATGTATGTTTTTTCATTGTACTCTGTTGTACAGTCAGATCACTTTACCCTTACCACATTATTTGTCAGGGCACTTTACAATATAAATCCTGTCTTGAAAAGACAACCAACCGAAGAACACATGAATGTGACAAATAAGGTTTCTACGGTGGAATATTTTTTGAAGGATTCCTGGCAGACACTTTCACAACTTCTTGTTGCTGTTAGGTGATTGGCAGTAGGCACAGTGTAATGTGATTTAGCACTGGCATGAAAACAGTCAAAGCAAGCACAATTAAATCATGTCAAAACCAAATACAGGTGTCATGTTTGTGATGGATTATCTCACTTACTGATTATCTCACTTTGTTGATATTGCTTTTCATCCTCCAGCTGCAGTACCGATCAGATACCACCTGGAGTATTGTGGAGGAGAGAGCAAACTAAGACCATGTGATCAGAGGAAAGCAAGACATGACTACGTGTGAGGATGCAATTATTAGTGGCCTGCTGTCACATTTGTGTAAGAACCTGCTGTGTGCATAGTTCAGCATATAATTGTGGTTGTCAGACAGGATGATGGATGACAGTAGATTCTCTCCAGTGCTGGGACACAAGTAATGACTTGCATCGGGGCTAGTTCATTCAACAAGATAATAATACCTAGTTCATGTTATTCAATTAAATTGCATATTACACTTAGTGGAGAGTAATTTGATGTATTATTTAAAAATTTTGAGTTAATTTCACAACTCGCCCACTCTCACCTGGCTACACAAAGGGTCTACAGCTGTGCTTTGCTACAGCATCCTACATGCAACATACTCATAATGACAAGCTGGTGTTATCAGGTAATGTTACCATCCCTATGTTCCCCGGGTCCTATGTTCCCCGGGTCCTATGTTCCCCGGGTCCTATGTTCCCTGCTAAGGTTAGGGTTAGGGTTAGGGTTCCCTGTCCCATACAAAGCGGGGAACATAGAACCCGACTTAAAAAGCTTCTTTTCTGACAAATTCAATATTTTCTATTAGACAATTTACTTTACATTTATTTTTCTTCACAAAAATTAACCAAATGCTGACATATAGGCCTACTGTGTATATTTTTTATACATATACTTCTCTTACAGCTTTAAAATCAAGAAAGCCTTGCAACGCCACATGGAGCTTTGGCGATCCCTGGTGGGTTTCCCAAACCCCAGGTTGGGAGCCACTGCTCTAGAGGAAAGCAGAGGAGATCACCAAAAATGTTAGGTGTCACCTCAGGAGACCATGTATATACACAGACAACATCAGACACACTTTTACTTCCAGTGGCGTTAATCAAACAGATATACAAAATCTGCCCAGTTGTTGATGGATTGAATGATCAACAGATCAGCTGACCTCACCTTTAAACCAATGCCAACAACAGGGCGAAATGTAGCCCCATTGCTTTGCTTGTCGAAGAAGCTGTGAATGTTCAGTAACAGTAACAAAGCACTATTAGTAATGCTGGCTGGTTTTAGCCCTTTTGGTCTCCGGCTGGCTTTACTTGCTCAGTGTTTTAGCAGGTTCAAATGAAAAGGGACCTGGCCAGCTGCTGGGGCCTCCATAATAACCACAATAATTATTTGAATTGTTCAGTGACTGCGGCAAAGTGTTCATACTTTCCATAATAATAGAGAGCTAGGCGTTAATGGCTGCAGGCTGAGGAATTTTGAAAAATGGTCGTAACCAAATCCCAGTGGAGCGATCATGCATAATTTATGGTGTTTGTGGTGCTGGGAATTCAGTAACATACAAGGCGGTGGAAGGAAAGGTAAAGGCACACTTTTTACTCCAAGCACAAGGATATATTTTTAAAAGTTTATACATCAGACATTACTTTGTTTGTGGTCATAAAAACATTTCCTTCATAGATTCTATCTGAACAATTACTATCTAGTGACAGTTTTCTTTAAAACCTAAAGAGGAAACTTGCAGACGGCGAAGAACCAATCTTCTAACCCCTGGGGCAGGTGCTGATGTGTTTACCCATTTACCTCACCATGAGAGTTTGACTATTACTTTTCTGTGTGGGCTTTGTATCAGCTCAGAAATAAGCAGCTTTTACCCGGTCCTTACTGCCCAAAGGGGTGGTTCAATACAAATTCATTTGGTCATGTCATTTAGAGTTTAGCTCGGGGGTTGGGTTGTGGATCAGAAAGACACTTCTGCTCGAAAATAACAAGACAGAGATGTTTTCTTGGGCAAGAAAGATTTTTTGCAAGGGCTTACTTTGGTATGATTGGCAGCAAGACATCCATTACATAGCCTACTGATGATTCCTGCAAAACAAAACATGACAAAGAGTGATGATGGAGGTGCCAGTGCAGTTAAGGCCCCTGTTCGAAAGAGGATCAAACATTGTTAAGACTTAGCAGCTGGCACAAATTTGAAATGAAAATGTTTGTGTCAGCACTCTTCATGTGATCTATTTACTGAAAATCTGCCATTTTGTCCACTGTAATTTCATTTAAAAAAACAGTAATTACACCAGACAAACCAAGATTGCTTTGACATTTCTTAAAGCTGCACCAATCGATATTGTTACACAAACAATTGGTGAAATGTGAAAGGTGCAACCTACAGAGAATTATCACCTGCCTCTGTGGTTCCTCTCAGCTCTACAGAGAGCTTTAGGGCTCTATCTTGCACTCAGCGCAATTGACTTTGTCCACTGGGGCTTGTATAATTCCTATTTTGCACTCAACGCACATTGGAGTTTTCCCTCCACCGACACACGTCCTTAAATTAGGGAATGAACTTGCGCTCCGGGGGGCGGTTCAGCGAAAAGAGGAGGCGTGTTCCGGCGCAAACGTTCTCTGGTGCTATTTTGCTTTTTCAGAAAACAATTCCACCACAGACCAGGAAAAACCTAGCCTAAAGTCAGTGGCGCTTATTCAGATGCTATTTTAAGGGCACAGACTTGAGGAGATGCGCCTGAGAGGCAGCAGCAACATCGCCACCCAGTCAAGACGGGCATTAATATTTTGTCGCGTCCCAGACAGCTCCCGCTCCAGCATGTCAAACCCGGTTTGCTGCAGGAACGGGTGGTCCTCCAGCGTGTAGTGGGTCTGGATCCTCTGCACCTTGGTGTTTGCGCTGCTCTCTCCTCAGCTAGCCCTTGCGCACTGCTCGGCCTGTGCGCACTGCTCCCGAGGCCAGGGTCTTCTTCCTGCGAAGCTGCGTTACATTGTTTGGATTTATTGTATGGCTGTGTTACATTTATTTCATGTCAATAATGTCACTTCTCGCTATTTCACGGCCCTGACGAGAACGTCGGTCTCCTCGGCTGTGAACTGCTCCTGGCGTGCGCCTGGCCAATCCGCCGTTATAATAGCAATACGCCATGGAACAAGCGTGCTTGCTTTTGAAGGGAATGTGAGATGACGCTCTGATTGGTTTATTGCACGTTACGCCCAAACCACACCTATGACTAATGTAGCTACTTCAGACCAACCCATTTTAGATTTGCGCATGGGCGCAAGAATCATTTATCCCGCCGGCATAATAGCAACAGCGCCGAGATCCGCCCACAAAGCTACTTGCGTTTTGCGTTTGATACTTGCGCTTCAGATCGGCAAGATAGGGCCCTTAGTGTTTTTCAGCTCATTGTTTTGGTTTCCCAGCATGCAACTTTACAGTCACTACTGTTTCTTACCACTCTCATCAACCTGGTTTCCAGCAGCAGAGCTACTGTAGGTACGCTACTTGCCCAGCACCAAATGCCAGACACATACACTTACTGCTCGATTCCACCGGACACAGCTGTGTTGTGCTGTGATTCAGCTGCCAGAGCCAATCACTGCCATTCTAGACAATGCCTGTGATTCCACCAGAAGTACTGCACACGCTCTGCTTCATAGAGGATGCAACTGCTCAATTTTTGATGGAAGTCTCATCAAGCAGCTCAGAGATCGAATAAGACAGACTTGTAAAAAGTAAAGCACAATGTGCAGACTTCCAATCATGAAAATAGACAACAGACAAGAAAACAAATTAACTACATAGCTTCCTTACCCATGGTAGAAATGCATACATCAAGGGAAAATTACCAAATCAACAAATTCTGCGCAAGTTAACACAATTGAGCAGGCAAAACGCTTTGCTTCTGAAACCTTCCTGGTGGGGTACGAAGCCTCATGGAGGACAGACCAAAACATGTAAATCTGTGGAAAGACTTTTTTTTAAAATATGTTCTGGGGCTTTTGCCTTTATTTGATAAGACAGCTGAAGATCTACGAGAGAGAAAGAGAAGACGACATGCAACAAAGGGCCACAGATCGGACATGAACCCATGGTCGCTGCAGCATGGACACACAAGCTGACTTAAACTTAAAATCATCTTACAAAGACCTCCTAATAGTCCTAAATGCAAGTGGTTAACCACTGTGACTGCCTGTGTTAATAGACTATTTAACATCTGCAGGCAGCAACTAGCAGGCCGCTACGTATACAGAGAGGCGCACAGACACAGTGCCAGAGGGGAAAAAAGTCTAATAACATGACTGATATGATCCACTGCACTTTAATGGCTCATCAGACAACCGTGTGTGTGTGTACTTTGGATGTTATATGTTATGTCTGTACGTATCAGTGTGCATTAAGCTGCAATAGATGTATGTGTGTGTGTGTGTGAGCATGTCAGTGCACACCCGCTCTCTGCTGCATGCTGATAAATGCAGTGGCTGTGTGCTATTCATCAAAACTGGGAGTCTATTTGCTGTCTCCCTCTTCTTTGCAGAGTCAACTCAAAGGAGATAGTTGCCGAGAGGGAGAAATGTTTTAACTGAGCTGTCACAGTTTGTAGATCGCAGCTGACAAGATGATCTGAATTAGCAAAGACTGGGAAAGTTGTACGTAATCAAAAGATTGACTGAAAATAGTTCTTGCTCTGTCTGACTGCTCTTCTACCACATTTTCTCAAGTGAATGAAAGAAATTGATCTTTGTGTGTTAAAAGTTTTTAGTACAACAATCATTGACTATATGAAGACCAATTTCCTCTTGTTGGGCCCCTATACACAAACAAATGTTTAGATGTTTATGTTTAATTTGATAAATCACTTATACTGCCTACATGCAGATAAAGCTGTAACTTGAAAACAAAGAATCCCACACTGGTTTTGTTGTGTATAACATAGATCTACATATTTAAAGGGCCAGTGTGTAACAATTAGGAGGACATATTGGGAGAAATGGAATATAATATTGATGGGTAGGTTTTCATTTGTGTATAATCACCTGAATATAAAAATGGAGCTATTTTTATCTACAGAGAAAGTGAGTCCTCTTCTGGCGGAGTCTGCTATCTTGAACCGCTATTTCTACAGTAGCCCAGAATGGACAAACCAAACATTCTCTGCCACCATAGTTTCTCCTGCACACTGGTCCTTTAAAGGTTATGTGGCATATGGTTTTGTTTCCTTGGGAAAACTCCTCTGTAATTTCAGTTGCTGGAAGAGGTTCAGTTGTATTATTTCATAGTGTCAAAAAAGTCACAACAAAACAAACAAAGAATTGTTTGCTATTTCTGGAACTGGGACATCTAACAACAACCATTTACAATCTGTTCCCATTGGTAAAGCTTTATCAGAGGTGAATACCACAGTTAAAGTGTTAAAACAAGCTGTGCTCATTTGTTTTTAAGAGAGTGCTATTATCACTCCTTTTAAGTGATGAACTACTCATAGGGGCACGCTTTCCCATGTTTGGTTTGGTCTGTTATTTGTTTTGGCAGTAATATTGTCTATGCAAGTTGTTCATTCACTGTTGACTGTGTAATCTCAATATGATACAGTGTGTGTCAGGGGAACACTTCACTTTGTATGCAGCTGTAGTCCTGTTGGTTCTTTTGAGAATCAATTCCACCCTATAGCTTATTATCCTTTTGGGACCAGGAATTTGGGACAACATTTTATGTTCAAAGGTCCAGGGTGTAGGTTTTAGTGTCACCTAGCTGTGTAGTTGCCGATTAAAAATCCCTCGCTTAAGGCTAATGCACTACTATAGAAACATGGCGGATCTGTAAGGTAACAAAAACGTAGTTATTCTTATTTTCAGGTAATTATACTCAAATGAAAACATACCTATGGATATTATACTCCATTTCTGCCAATAGATCCCCCTCAATGTTACACACTGGACCTTAAGTTGTTGAGATATTTCAGTCTACACAAAAAAGGTGGACCGACTAAGCTGACAGACAGACCGCACATTCATCCCTTGAGCATAAAAGGTGTGACAACATATAAGACATGTCAGCCTCATGACAGTATTACATTTATTAATTATTGGCTACATAGCTGAAAGAAAATTGTTGGTTGGTTAGCATTGACCTCAAACTGAGCAGTCAGTCTTTTCTTGAACAAAAGTATTAAAAACACATGGAAATACACACCTCTCCTGGAACGTGGTAATACAAAAGATCAACTGACCAACATTGCAAGTCCTAGCTAGCTGTTAGTGTGGCTAAAGTTTTGCAAGTTCCTGCCGCAGTAAACCCTCCACACACACTAGTATCAAATTACATTTTCAGACAGTTCTTTAAAAGGTTAGATCAATAGTTCAGCGTCAGTAAAGACTAGACATACATGGTGGAATTTGTGTGATACCAGTGAATATGGAGGACCAAGTGCATGTGTGGTCTTTCATGTATTGCATGCATTTTAATCAGCCTGTTTGTCCCAAGTTGTCAATGCTGATTCAAAGCATGTTTGATCAGTCTGCTTTTTCTAGCATCCAATATGTCAAGAGATGATAACATTCTCCCACCGAGCAGCCCTAATCTGAATCACGACAGATCGAAAGTTTAAAAAGGGCAGCACTCACTGCAACAGAAAGACAATCAATTTTTGTCCCAATCACGGATAAGATTAAGATCCAAGATGAGATATTCAAAGTTGGTGTAGTGCTGGGCTGACATACTGATTAAATACTGATGTGTTTTTATGTCCAGAGATAGCCCAGTGGTTAAACCTCCTGCATCTCAAACTGAGAGCCCCTTTTCTGTCCGTGACTTTCTCTCCTCTGTCTCCCTCTCTATTTTTTCCCAGTCTGAATGAGGAACAAATGCTCTCTATTGACAGACTTTATGAGTCATTTGATTATAAAATGGCACCAGCGCAGATTGGAATAGGATTCCAGTAAATGATCATTCCTGCTAAAAAAAACGACATTGTGGCTTTAGGAAGATGCATTTTTCCAAACTTTATTATTTATTACTAACTTATTACCTTTTTTAACTTTTATTTGTCCTCTCTACTTAAAGCTAGGGTAGGTAATATATTTCAGAAGCATTTTTTGTTAAAAAAAATGTGTTATTTAAATTAAAATTATCTTTACAACCCGACAGAAATCCATAAATGAAATGGTCTAAAAGAAATTAATTAAATACAGTATCTAGCAGTCAGAGGCCTATAATAAGCCCAACCAATGATTTCATTCAGACTGACCTACCTTACCTACTCTAGCTTTAACAGGGTAAATCAATCCAGAATTTCAGTGTAGTACGTGATAGATTAGTTCGAATGTTTGAATTACTTTTTTTCCATTTCTGGGAAAATCATGTTTTTTGCTTCATGTCAGTTTGACATGGTGGATGCCTCTGAATACTACAATACCCATAAGCTTCAGCCGCTGTTGCTATGGAGGAAAAGTCCATCAGAGTCGCACATCAGAGCTGTAGAGAATTCAAAACACCTTATTGCAGTGTAGAACAACATCTAACACCCAACTTCCTGGTTCAACGTTGATCTACCATACTACATAGTGACTGTTTCCTTGTGCAATGAGGCATTATAAGTAACATTTCCGGTGATCTAACTTCAGGTTCACCTCCAAATAAAGTAGTTTAGATGATCCGGCTGATTTGTTGGCTTGTTTACAACTAGTTTGATTGTCTGCCTGCTTGTGTTTGACTCCTCCGTAGGCCTAATTTTAGCCAGTCACTTAACCGTAGTTTCACTTTTAACCTTTGAACCGTAGTTTACCTTTGAGCTGAAATTAAATCATAAACAGCACTTACAGGGAGTCACTTGTGACGTGATGTGAGTGGCAACATTCTTTTGGAGCAGGAATTTATGTGGAAATATTTTTTCCAGCTTTAGCTTGGGATGATAAATCTCTTAAGCAAACACATGTATACATCTACATTACACTCACACAAAGATTGCTCCATTTGTTTACACAATCAATTACTGTGCAGTCAAAACATCCACACTGTTTTAATAAAAAAGAATTGCTACTTTCTATGCAACATTCTTTTCTGTTAGACGCCAGAATGCCAGTAAAATCCATCCCTTAAAAATGAATCACCGCCTCTGAATCTCTTGAGGGGTTGAAATGGAAGACAAATATCTTAAGAAATGAAATTAAAGAAGCATAACTCTCCACAACTGACAAAACATGTGATTCATCACTGCGAGGAAACTGTCCTCGCTGTTACGAGAAGCATGGCAGCATGGACCTAATGCCAAATAAATCCAGCTTGTACACACTGCTGCCCTGAAGAAAAGCCTGCTCTCTTGAAAGGACAGCTGTAAACACACACTGTGGACATGCGTAAGCTCTCTGCAGTCATCTCTACTTCCCGTCTCACACCTCCTTCGGCCTCCTCCATCCCTCTGTGTGTTTCTCTCCACTATTCCTGCCCCAGTCTCCCTCTCTTTGCAGGTAATATTAAGGCTCACAGGTTATATTATATGCCTTACGATTCAGATATCTGCACCCTGACTGCTGTTTGGAGCAGTTCCAATGTCTCCCAAAAGGCCATGAAATGTACCACTATGACAGACTCAAAGTTTCACACGAGTGGGTTATATTTATGCGCAATGATTCACACTCTTGCTGACTACTTTTTGGAGATGTTCTGCCTTTTTCCCAAAAGGCCTTGGGAGGCATTTTTTTCTCTCTCTTAGATTGCACCCAGAAAGTTTTTCCTCTTGCAAGCAGCTTTACGTAACGAACAAATTATTTTTTGCAACTACTTTAGGAAGGAGACAGCAGCAACACTTAGAAAGATAAATTGTTGCTTTTTTTGTTCACTAACTAACATACAATATACAATGAATTACATTAAACTGAACAAATCAGCACAGAGAACAGGGCAGCTGAATATGAGAAGTGTTCATTGCACTGTATTACTGTGTACAGGCTGTATTTGGCACAGCCTGGCTGGATTCCAAGATGCTCCCACCTGTATGCTAAAGTGTAATCCCCTCCTCCACATTCCACAGTGAGGTTGAAATGACAGTTTAGCAAATAACTGAAGATGTAGTTTGTCTGTGGTGACCTCATCACTGTCCTACATACAATATGTGCAAATGTGTATTTATACTGTAAGAGACTGGTTTATGTGGGTGCCAGTGTCCACGTATATCTTCGGGTGCATTCCAATACCCATACTACCATAAAAAAAAGGAAACATTGCTCTAAGAAAGTTTAAAAAATTTATAAAAAAAGGAAACAAGTAGATAAATGCTAATCTAACTTTAGACACTAGCAAAAGAATCTACAAAAATTAGGGCCCCAAACTCAAATGAAGTCTACTAAAGGCTTAGACAGACATGAAGGGGAAACTCGACTAATAACAGTATTGAACATCCGACAAAGCTTAAGATATCAAAACATAAACAGACCATCAAAAGAAATGATCTACAAAGAAAGAATTAACTTCCAGCTAACTATAACAAAGCCAAAGGATTTTTGAGGATTCTGAGGTCCAGTCCCTCTTCTTCCTCCTCTATTCTGGTTTCTTCCACTTCCTGTGGGCTGGGCTAAAAGGCCATCTTTTCCATACTTCAGATATTTTGCCAGAGGAGCTAAGTAAGATAAAACAAAGCTAAGTGTTGCAAATTAAAGAACCATGCAGCAGAATGTTGTGCCCCAAACAAAGAAACACTGGTGGGCAGCGGCTGATGCGGCTACCACATCCTAATACATAGTATTGTTCAGTGTGGTGCGTCAGTATTCTTACTGTTGCCAATATAATACTGCAAGTTACATACAACATACATAGCAAACAGTGGAGCTCTCCAGGTTAACAGCCGTCTCTGGCAAGCTCACAAAATTCATATTTTGTTGTATCTCCAAGGTTTCACCCTCCCCTTCTAAGCATGAAGGAGAAACTATGGTGCCCGCGAAATGCATGAAAAATGCCAAATCCCCTATCTAGAGCCATTGTTTGGATTGTCACTTCTGGCCTACTGTAGAAACATGGCACTGTAGATAAAAATGGCCCATTCTAAGGTAACAAAAACATAATGTTTTATCTGTATTCAGGTTATTATAAACTAATGAAAACATATCTATGAATTATATTCAATTTTTGCCACTAGAGCAAAACAGCAAAAACAATCTGATACTTTTTCTTTTTACGTAAACTTTTGCACTACAGACTGCGAAGGATGTTCGAGTAAAAGAGTCTAAGTTCAAGGCGCAGTGTTATGACACAGTAGTGTGTCCTAGTTGTATGCATACTGTATGCAACAGTACGTCATTTGTAAGGGCAGCTTATTAAGAGCAAAAAGCAAATGTATGCAATTTGGAAAGCAGCATTTGTGTCAAAACCCTCCTAAGTGTCTGAGAGCCCTTCCTACTCCACTATCAAACTCTATCTTATGTTTCTAATTTGTTTCATGCCCCAGATGTTGCAACAGCTGTGCCACGATTTTTTTTGTATGTTGATGTATATGCAATATGCACTTGTGCCAACGTTCACATTTGTATATTAGTTAGTATATTTGCCGAAGCATGTCTAACTTACAGACCTTTTCACAGAACACATTCTGGCTTTTCAGACACAGGTGTAACTAATAACATTAATTATGACTGAATTCCATTTAGGTGATCGGTGCCAGCATGCTGGCTCACTGGCGTGGTTTACTGGCACACATAAATGGAACTCAGCCATCATCAACGTTAGTGCTCTCCCTGCCTGCCCTGACATGTCAAAGTATCAGCCGTGAGAAAGGTCTGTTATGCTTGCGTGTGCTTGTGATGTGCAACCAATTAATTCCAGCTGGACAGTCCATTGTAATTTCCCAGCTGGGGACGTGATAAGACCTGCTGGGCTTCCTACAACTTGGCCTGCTCACTGAAAAACATTTTTTTTTTCTATGTGGGCCATCAGGAGAGAGGAAATTACCGATGGAATATAATTCACATGTTGTCTTTTAAATAATGTGAATATAAAAGGGATAAAAAAATATCTACATCTATTCACACATTATATTTTGTATATATGTGGCAGGACTATATCACCAGTAGAGGTATCAATAATGTAATAGTTCAGGATTTTGCTGACTTTTTTGGGGGATGGTTGCAGCATAAAATGCCTGATTTCACTGCATCTTTTCTAAAAAAAAATTTGCAATGCATGTTGTGATGTTTTGGGGCATTTTTGCTGTGCTGAAGAATTGAACATTTCAGGATGGTTGCCTTTTTTTTTTATAATTCATTAAAAAAAAAACATAGGCAATTTAAAAATCACTGTTCAAACTAACTTTACCAAAAAGGCTCAGGATTATGAAGGTAAATGTCTGCATCTTCACGATAAGAAACAAGAAGTGAAATTGGTGATGTATGGCGCAAAGTTTTGCACAGGAAACTACAACGATTGGTCCAATTTTCAGAAAACTTGATGCGATTGCAACAAAATGACACAATTCAACCAACCCCCGGGAAGACATGTACAACTTTCAGTACATTAAGTCCCGCCTTTCAGTTTAGACTTACCTAACACTCTTAAAATCAGAATGTGGGCAGCCTAATAAAAAGAACATCAGCACACTGTGTTAAACTAACAGAACATTTTTTAGCTACAGTAGCTGTCAAAAGGAAACTAGCATTGTGCTGCTCATTCAGTCCCATTGAACTGACGTTGGGACCACTGTTGAATGATTTAAAACCTGTCCACGGGAAAGACACAAACACATGCACGCACGCACATCATTTTGTATGAGAGAACATAGATGCTACAACACTGAGTCTGTTCCAGCATGTCATTGTCAATGTGTTGTACATTGTTCTTATGTTGTTTTCTATGCCCTCTTTCTTAATATCAAACACCAGCAGGATATATTTTATTGCACTTTACAAAACCCTTAATGTTATGTAGCGTGCGCATACATTCCTGATTAGTTACGAGCTAAAATGTGATGGCAGGATGGTAAACAGAGGTAAAAAGAGTGGGTGAATCACTGCAGTCGTGGCTCCAAACTATTTTGCTTAAACTACTGGGAAAGAGGTGCGGACCAGAACTTCAACCTGTCAGATCAATGAACCATATAATGTAGTCAAACTCTTACCAAAGCCAGTCGGGAAAAGAGTGAAAACATCTTTTCTATCGACAAAGCGTTCAGTTCTGTTCTTTGCTCTCCTTTCAATGAAGAAATACACTGATATAACTGATGCTAACCACTTTTGCAGCAATCATGATCGTGTTCGGACTGCAGACCAAAATGACCCAAATTTGATTATCTTTGCTCACATGACTTTTTTCATGACACTGTGAACAGCATCAAGGGCATGGAATCTGATCTTTTCAATTCTGATTCAGGCCACTTTCACATGGGGTCCAAATCAGAGACAGATCACATTTTTTGCAATGGGGCCTCAGTGTGAACAGTCATACTCAGTGTAAACAGTCATATCAGAATTTGTGTGACTGTTACGTGACTCTAGATGAACGTTATTCATTCGAGTCATTTCAGGACCATGACTTGTCCAGTAATGTGAACAGCCTAACAAAAACAAAAGATCTGAGCAGTAAGTCCAAATTGAGTGCTAAGGCTTGCAGTGTGAACGTAGCCCAATATTTCTGCAGCCACTACAATAAAACTGAGGTTAATGGACTGTTGGCACAGCAGACATTTGGATGTGTCATAGCAGGAAACTTTGTGTATTAATGATTGCTGCATTCTACTTAGGGGAGCTCTTACTATTGTGCATGCTGGTTTACTGTCGTTGTTATAGGAACACTTAATAGAACTGAGCCGTTGTTACTGTTATTAAGTCCACCTGTGTTTTTCCTGCTGTGAAAAGTCAAAAAGTGCAAAACCAGACCATTGACTCTGTTCAGGATATTCAAAGCATTGAAATCTTAATTTTTTTTTAAAAATAGGAAAAAAAGGAACAGCAACAGTGTTCCAGATAATGACACAGACATCACTCTCTACAGCGGTCTTCTGAACAAACTTTCTGCTGAAGAGAGAGTCTCAAGTGAAAGCTGTTCTCAGTGAAGCCTGTGGATTGCGCATAGAATTGGGGACATTGTTTCTGAAGACAGATGGTGCTGTTGAATTTTTTAAATATATTTTTTCAATGCCATGAGCCCTGCAAGTAAAATTCTAATAACTTGCATTGTATTGGGAATGGAAGTAGAAATGTCTGAAAGATCTGTGTGGCAAGATACAAGATAACAGATAAAGCATGGCTAAAACACATTTAACTGAAGGAAAAGACAGGGCACCTCAGTAACTGTAAATGTGCAACGTTGAAGTTGGTTAGTGTTAGGCCTGCATGAGGAAGATGTGCGAAAGCACTGTTCAATATTGCAATGACAATAGGACTTAAATAAATAAACAGATATTGAAGAGTGCATTTTAGCTGTATGTCTTTAAATTCTGAACTGGATAATAATAAATATTTTAAATAAAACCAGATGTTTTTTCTAGAGCAGCAACAGTAGAATTTACAACAGCATATACAATGTCTATATAAAATTAATAATAAATCACAGTAAACAAATTTAAAATGTCAATAAAATAAATGATATTCCTGACATCAAAATACTGAGTGAAGCTCAGAGTATCAGTATCAGTCATTCATCCTGTCCTCTCGGCCTGCAGGTAATGCTGGTAGAGAGGGAAGGGGCTGGTTTGTCTCAGCCAGCTGATCAGTTTAAAACAAGAAATTGTCAGACTTTAGGAGTCAAACTAAACTAAACAGACGACATACAGCTTTTGTTTCGGTAGCAATTTGCTATTAGCCGAGCTAGTGCGCTGTGCTTGTGTAAAACATAGTGGAGGTGTACGGCGAGCAGATATCTCCTCTACAGGTTTACATGTTGATGCTTGTTGAACAGTGTACTGATAAAGCGTTGGCTTGTTGGCTCACTTACTTCCAGTAACAAGCATAGTTGTCATCAACTCAAGTAATTTTTGTAGTTAACTTCGTTCCCACATGTGTCTTCATTCGGACTCTCTGATCAGCTGTTTTTACACTGTGTGTGTGTGGAGGAGCTCAGCCACGACAGAGAGCAGACAGAGGCTGCAGCGTCTTAATAAATACTCTGGTCCAGAGCTCCAGGGCCAGTTTAATAGCAGATTTCCGGAACCATCCCTACATAAAATGATTTTTCTTATTCATTGTGTTTCGGGCAGTTTTTTGCAGTGTGTTCTTTGTGCATATTCATATCGCTATGGCGATGACAATACTATTTATAGGTCAGCACTTGTTGGCATGGTTGTTTCTTTTGATATTAACCATTCAGCTAAGCAGGTATTGAGAACTAATTGGGACTCCTCCTTAATATAGTCTAGTCTCATTTCATCATCCTTTCAGGCCCTGTCATTAGTCTGTCTGAACAGTTAGTTATAGCTGCTGTCCAATGCAGGTCACTGTGCACACTGCATGTTAAATATGTTGTAGATACCTTACCTTAACAGAATATTATGCCAATTAGCTGCTTATATTATGGAGCAGGCCTCAGAGGATAATAAACTTACATCTCGGGGTTTAAAAACGCCTCAAACTGCAGGCAGGAGATTTGTTTCACCCCCTCACACGCAGGTTCTTTACATTATGGACATTTATTCTTCTGCAAAAAAATTGCAATGAAAGCATCAATAAAAATGTATGCAAAAGGGGCATCTACAGCGCCATATTTTGAAGCCGAGGACCACTGACCAGATGACAGTATTCTACGAGTTGGGAGTGAGAATGTGTTGCCAAAGTACGAGCAACAGCTCATGTAATTCACTGCTTGCACCCTCGGAGAGTCCAGGTATTACAGCCCAGCCTTCCTGTTGAGACAATAGTAGTGTGGCAGATTTAATTACAGGTTATGTAGTGTTGTTGGTCACACAAAGGAACAACCATCAAGAGTGCATTGGGGGTGAATCTGCCCACACATCCTGATATTCTCATTCAACATTGTTGCTTTGTGTTCAGTTGATTACATTGTGTCTACACAATGTTGCTGAGTTTACAACAGTTAAGTGGTTTAGGTGTCAAACTTGAGAGCTAATGGAGTCCCTGTGGGTTCAACCTGTGCTAGCTCTACAGTGCCGTAACTTCTGGGGTAAAATCTTTGTTTGACTACTTCTACCATGGTCCCCCATACTGAAGCCATGTATTCATTATTGTGCACTTATACATTACACTTAGACACCCAATATCATAGATACAAAGTTGTATTTCTCCAAACTAACAGATGTGAACTTTTCATTATGTGATAAACTTTCTCCTCAGGCTGCAGCAGAAAGATAAGATTCACCATTATTAAGTGCGGTAAGGGAGGTAAACAAACACACACACAACAAAAAAGATCAGAAACAGCTGACATTTTAGTGTTATCACGGTCTTCATTGGAGCATCAGACTGATTTTATCTGATGCTGGCATTCAGTCAGATATCACAACTGAGCTTTCAAGACAGAAACCAGTCAAAAAGGTCAGAGCCAGGCAGACTCTGAGGTAATGAAAGTCTGAATGAGAAGATAGAAAATGAAATATAAAGACTCACTCAGATAGACTTTGCAACCCTGCACCATTGACACAATACCGGATGTAGGACTTCCTTTCACCCGAGCATCTGGAAACATACCTTTAAGGAGCTTATCCCACCTGATTCAGATGTCATCAGTCGATTGAATGGGTGTTATTAGTGGTCATCAGCCTCATCGATAGTTTATAAGCTTATACTAGCTACACATACTAGGTTCAGAAGACCGTTATCATCTATTCACACAGTCAATTGATAATGATATCTCTCCAGCTCTTGGCTGCTATTTTGCTAGTTCTCTCAGAGTCAGAAGAAAAATTAACGTGACATGAATGGTCAAGGCTCGGGACGTCCTATTAACTCACCTGGTAGAGCTGGCGCCCCATGTACCAAGGCTGAGTCCTTGCTGCAGTGCCCATGGGTTTGCCGCCATGGCCCCTTTGCTGCATATCATCCCTTCCCCCCTTCCCTGTCACTCTTCAGCTGTCACTATCAATTTAAGACAATAAAAGCCCCAGTGCATCTAACAGTTGCTGTAAATAGGATCATCAGTGTGCTTCAGATAATAGAAAATTGAGAGAAAAATGTCTAGAAATCAATAATAAGTAACATCTACAGTACAGAGGACAAAGTGCAATTTTCTGAAAGCTAGTTTTCACTTTTTAAAATTCCAAATAAACACTTTTGAAAAACTTTAGATTGGTTAAATCAAATGCATAAATTTTATAATATATTTATTTATTTAATATATATTTTTGGCATTTGGATAAACTTCAATCTTCTAAATACCACAAGCACAAACTTCAAATTTCATGCATTAAACTCACAATATGAAACCAACATCGTTTCACTCCAGCCACAAAGAGCAACATCAATTTCTGTTTTTGTTCAATGTTTCTTACCATAGAGCTTCAGGAAGTCAAATAAACATTTGCATAGCTTTTTTGGGAAGAATTTTGAAACCTGCATTGTTTACATCCATGTTGTGTGTGTGTTACAAAGATACAAATGAGATAGAAATTCACTCATTAAAACATTGCTTCAACTGGTGGTGAAAGATTCTACACGATTCTTTTGAATACATACAGTACATAAAAGGAGATGAGTGAAGGACCTCTGTACTACCAGGTGTGCATTAGTGACTGTCACTTTGACGTTCCGTAAATAGTTTGTATGGACAGTAAATCCCACTCAGAACATTGCTGGGCATTAAAATCTGATTTGTCTGTGAAGCTGCAAAGAGAGGATCGACTTGCATAGCTAGAAGACCTTGACTGGTAGGCTTCAAATGAAAATTGATTCAGCTCAATATGTCAGATGGCTGTGGAGGAAAACAATGCAAAAGTGACACATTACCAGGTCATACCGCCCAAAAGGGTTTAAAGTTCGATCAGTGCAACTTTAACCTGATGATTGTAAATTGCTCTGCACAACATGCACCATGTCTGTGCTGTAATGTGAATGCTGGAGCTGATGAGATGCTGTACAGCCATGTCAGATTGCACCTTCAAATCATGTAATGGCTTTGCTTTGTGCTGGAGATGAACACTATCAAGCTCACACATTAGCACACTTTGCTCAAAATGAAGTACTTATTGTGCTTTGCACCATTACCCCCCATCATTACAAACATCTGACCAATCCAGTAATTTCAAACAAAACATTAATCATATCCATTCAGAAGATGTCCTTAAAATACTTGGGAGATTATTCATTTTCACACAATAACTCATAAAAAGAAAAGGTTCTGTGCAGATGAGCATTAATTGTCTGGAAACATAATGTACAGCCAATTCTGAGGGGAAAAAATCAACAAGTTCTTTGCTAGATGAATAATTTATGATAGCATAGATTTTTTTTCCAGTTTGAATGCTAAATCCCATGCACACATTCATGCAGTACCAGCAACACACACCACACACACACACACACACACACACACACACACACACACCTACCTTGTTTAAAATCACAAGGCTTTTGAAGTCAGCAGCACATCTGCTTGGAATGAAGAAAATAAGGGAAAACTGACATTTGAACAAATGTTAGTACACAGCTGATTTTCTTTTTGTTTGAAGGTGAGACAGTGTGATGGCACAGAGGTATTATTCAGGTATATATTAGCATCCATTACCTCATGCTCTTATAGTAATTTATCCTGTCTGTCAACAGTTAAGTTCAACTGCTGCGCAACTACAAAATCAGAAAGTTGAGATTCACAGGAAATTCAACTTTGATTACCTTGCATTAAGAATTAGTTTTCCTCCACGTTTCCCTGAGAAATCAGTGAAAACCAGTGCATGATGGGAAAAGTACTTCACATGACACCTTCATGTAACAAACTGATTTCCATAAGTGCTTCTTTACTAGACAGCTTAATCTACAACATGACATCATCAAATGAGATGGGAACAGAAATATACACCTTCATATCATGTTCTGAACTGATCACATTTCATTATTAGCACCAGGTTGGGGTGTGTGTGTGTGTGTGTGTGTGTGTGTGTGTGTGTGTGTGTGTGTGTGTGTGTGTGTGTGTTGGTTAGCTGGAGCAAAACCCCAGTGCAATCAGTTTTTAATTTCCCTGAAATCAAATTACATGGAAGGGCAATAACCGGAGCACTGGACTATGGGAAAGTCATCCTGGAGATGATAAATCGACCCTGGAGTGTGTGAAAGTGTAAGTGCATGGAGCGTGTGTGTGTGTGTGTGTGTGTGTGTGTGTGTGTCAACGTGTGTCCATATGCATATTGTATCATGTGTATATTATATCCAACAATAAAATCGGCCACACTGGAGCAGTCATAATGACATGCGTAACAGGTCAGACTGGAAAACTAATATAATAGATGAATGCTGTGCAAGAAATCAACCCTGTAACAATCTGCTGACTGTTTTCTGTAAACTCCTCGCCATACTGTACCCAATTAATTAGGTCATTAAAAGAAGGAACTATTAGAAGGCGATGCCCTGCTCCATAATTTGTATTGATTTGCTGCAATGAGCTTATGCATGCTCTACTCAAAATTGCTTTTCCCACAGCAGTTTGCAGCAAAGCGGGGAACAGGATTAAAATGGAGTGCTCTGTGTATTGATATTGGATCCTGTATACTTTTAAATAAGTTTACTTTGCTGTTTGTGGTTTGCTCCATCATCTAATGTCTATGTCTGACTCATGCTGTTGAACCCGACGGACCAAAGCCAGGGTTCACAAATTTCAACATTTGATGTTTATTGTGTCCAACAGTATTGTTATATATATATATATAAATATATATTTGTTTTTAATAAAAACTATGTGATCAAATGAATCCTGTCAGTCAAGGGTTTGTTTGGCTGCACACTACACAGATTCACAAGTTGCTCTCCCTCCTTTGCATGTCTGCATGACTCAAGGCGAGTTTGCGGCCCCAGGGGTAAAACACATGTGTAATTAAATATGTTGGTTCTGGAACCTGTACTATTTATTTTTTTCATATATATTTTTTTTGGGGCCATTTCCCTTTTATTATATAGGACAGCTTAAGATAGACAGGAAGGGGGTGGAGCGAGAGGGGATGACACGCAGCAAAGGGCCACAGGTCAGATTTGAACCCATGGCCACTGCAGCATGGGGCACCAGCTCCACCAGGTAAGCTATCCAGGCACCCCTGGCACCTGTACTATTAAAAGACACTTGCCATTACCACCAGTAAACACAGATGTCGCCAAATCAACCCCTGAATAAAAAGAATACATTTTTTTTTCTCTCTATATCTCTAATTTTAGCAGTTTAGCACAAAGCACAATTTCCTGTAAGCATAAGTATTAAATGTCACCGATTCAACACAAAGATGAGTTCAGAAAGGTGAAATGGTAAAAAGGTTTAATTAGACAGCCCCCTGGTCACTTCATCAATACAAAAGAAAAGAAAGTAAGAATGAAAGCAACGTGGTGCCACAATTTCTCATAGGAGCAGCAATTGTTTTGTATGCTGTCAAATGAATCATTATTCAACTCTGTCAAAGCACTATAGATCATCTTCTAAAAGTAAATAATGTAGTAGACATTCATTAATCTTAAAATATGGAGAGTAAACCCCTCTCAACACATTTTATCTTGTTTTGAAGAAACGATGAAAGGTGCTATTTCGATATTCCATTTTGTTACATTTTGTGACAAAAACTGAAGATCCTCGAACGGTCACTGCTGAATGATACACCGATCAGCCATAACATTATGACTACCTGGGCTCCCGGTGGTCATAATGCTCTGCAGCCCTATACCAACAAACTGATGCACTGTGTGTTCTGACACCTTTCTATCAGAACCACCATTAACTGTTTCAGCTCGTCTGTTGGATCGGACCACACGGGCCAGCCTTCACTCCCCACGTGCATCAATGAGCCTTGGCCCCCCATGACCCTGTCTCCGGTTCTCTTCCTTCCTTGGAGCACTTTTGATAGGTACTGACCTCTGCAGACCGGGAACCCCCCACAAGAGCTGCAGTTCTGGAGATACTCTGACCCAGTTGTCTAGCCATCACAATGTGGCCCTTGTCAAATTCGCTCAAATCCTCACGCTGCCCATTTTTCCAATGTTCACTTGCTGCCTGATATATCCCACCCACTGACAGGAGCCATGATAGCCAGATAATCAGTTTTATTCACTTCACCTGTCAGTGGTCACACTTGGTGTTAATCTCTAAATCGTCACTATAAGTGAACCCTTTCACATTACACATTTATTTATTTTTAGCATGAACATATCGATTAGTGCTTTATTAGTACTTTGAGGCAGCAGTATTTCCACTTCCACACACACACACACACACACACACACACACACACACACACACACACACACACACAGAATATACTTCCTATGAAAGTACTGTACAACATTTTCCCTGCATCTGTCAGATAAAATGTTAAGATCTGTTAAATGAAGCTTGATGAAATACATTGGCAGATCAAAGTCCTCATACTCCTGTCTCACATTTGTTTTGATCACATCTTTTACCTGGAGATGCTTTCTTTTTATCTGTCTTTGAAAAGAAGAATACAGGTTACTTAAAGAGCTTCTAACATTCAGAAAAATGTTAACAGCTTTCACATTTACTGCAGAGGGGTGTTCTTTGGTCTCTTGTTTCCTGAGCTGATGAGGCTTTTAAGGGACCACTGTACATCAACCAAGACCTTTATTTGGCATTAGGGAGAGGGATAAGAGCTGCTCCCTACCTGGGATCATATTGTAGCATAAGATTAATTTACAAATGTATTGAGTGCATGTCTGTGGACAGGGAGGAAGAGGAGGAGGAGGAGGAGGAGGAGGAGGAGGAGGAGGAGGAGAAGAACGTGATTGAGTTAAAGCGGTTCCGAGAGTTGGTTCAGAGACGGACTGTGAGAGATTTAAATCAATCAGCATGTGCTCTGAGGGGAAATCACAAGGAGATAGCTGATTGATGGATTAGGACCAGGACATGTTCTGTCAACTTTCCCAGTCTGCTTCCAAATCTCTGACTTATAATGCAGCCAAGTAGGATGACGTCCAAGTAGCATGATATTCATTATCAGTTTAGGCTCAGCCCTTGTTTTCAGGAGTCACTGAGTTTGGTTTGTGTGTGTTTAAACCAAATCCTCTGGCACACGCACAGCCAGAGGGATTTTGGTTAAACTTTAAGACAGTGACTTGCTTTGAACCTGGGGAATTTTCATGCCATTGATCCTCAGCTCAGAGAAAAGCTTGTGATAAAAAAGGAGTTTAATTGGCTTATTGGTTTCTGAGCTTAAGAAACTTGCTGTCTTGGATAAGCGGGAGACACAAAGGAAACGATCTTTTCACCAAACAATGCTGGCCATGAAGATGTCTTCCATGTACATGGAAATAATAATGACTCTCACAGCATTTATATTTAGCAGCATTCGTGCTTAAGATTGCAGACTGGAGTAGTTTTCCCATAATTGTAGGGGTTGTAGTCGAGCCCTGCCAGGGAGAAATATAATCACTCTAATCACTGATAAACTATTGTGTATCGAAAATGTTCTTCTTTTCTTTTATTGTTGACTGAAAAAACCTCACACCCCATCTGTTACCCCGTAGATAAAGAGGTAATTGTTATTTTAATTAATGCAATCAATCATAGGTACAATCATTGTTTACCAAGGACAACAAACATATTGCATCTACATCTGTGTTACATTTCAGTAAATTCATCTTCATTTTCGTTGTAAATCTTTTGAATCAAGGGGTAATTCTTTGGAAGACGAACATATATTACTGCCATCGTGGTAATACAACACCAACACCTTGATGGCCAGCCGGTAGTGGTAAATGTTAATATGCAGACCGGATTAAAACAGATGTCATTTAAGGCCAGAGGCAGCTGGTATTTTCATTATGCCTCTCAGAGTAGGCTCACTGTTGTAGATTGTTGTAGTTCAGGCCTTTAGGATGAGAATGAAATGACCATAGGCAGCACTAAGGAGGGCCTCTGGGGTGCTATAGCTACTCCTAGGATTACTATAGCAACCCCAAGAAATATCTGTGGCTTATTTATATTTTTTAATTTCAAAAGTGTGAATACTATAATTCAGTCATTTTGCCAAAAGAAAACTTTATTTCCAAATGCAGGATGTATTTGTGGGTATGGCTCTGTTCTGGGATGTCCTTGCCCTTCCATGTGCAGAGCAGCAGCAAAGATCCCCCAGCTTAACATAGCTACAGCATAAAAGGAGAAGCTGGGGTGGAGGTGGGTTGCACTTGCAAAGGATGCAGCAAGAGTAGGCAGGCTAAAGCAGCTTAAATAAGGCACCCTGAATGATATTAGCCAACTGGATACTTGAGGGGAATGAGCTGAAGTGTGTTTACGATCAGCTGCAGTTAGCTGACATGGCTGGAATTGTGAGCTGAACTTGACTTCGTTGTGCTCAATTTCATAATTTGAAACACATAATGATCTGTTGATCTATTTCGGTCAATAGGTGCAGCACATATTTAACTTTTGACCTTATGACCACTTCCTGTTAGCCAGAGCGCATGCATTTGGTGGTTGACGCACAAAATCTGACTCCTTATAATTATCTCTCTGCAAAGCTTATTCATATAATATTAGGTGTGTAACTGGCAGCATGAGTTTGTGATCTCAGACTCTGATGCTGAAATGTGTGACTTTTAATTCAGAGGTGTGATTAGGTGTGATGCATGCTGTACAGTGAACACATGTCAATTGTTCCTGGCTTCAAAAAAAGCAAAAAACAAGATCATTTAAACCAAATGCTTGCAAGGAAACCTGTTTTGGGTAATTTAAGGTTATTACAGTTAACTAAAAAATAAACTAAAAAATAAAACTAGCTGTGAAAAATACATTTTAGTGAACTGAAATTAAAAAATAACACTAGACTTGAAACAATATTATGTACTTTAGAAACTAAATAAAATAAAAATCGGTCAAATTTGTCAACCTAACAAGCACACATGTTTTGGGGTGGACATGTTCCCCGCAATACTTAAAGTATGTTAAATATGTCCTCCTTTTTTGAGCGCTGTCTCTTGTTATTTCCTATTTATTTTACGATTATTTCCATCTCACTCCCCCAACTTGGTTGTGCCCAGTACCCTCATTCAGTTTTTCAGCTTGGTGACTTGGTGAGTCTCTTAGCGACTTTATTTCTAAAAAGGGACTTGCGAGTATATAATTTTTCCCCATTGGAAGCCATCCTATTCACTACTAACTGAGTTTAAAGTCAGTAACAGTAAGCAACCAACCAAAACTAAATGTGGAAAGGCAGCCACTATCTCAAGAGAATCAAAGACTATTCCTTTAAAGGGGAATTCCAATGTCAGTATCCTCAAAAATATGTTCTAAAGGTGCGAATTTTCATAAATATCATAGAATCATGAGAAATGTGCTTGAAAATTCTGTTGGAGGGCTCTTATTTGGAAACCACCAATGTCTATACCATGGTTACACCCATGAGACTGTGAGTCAATTGCCTTTACAAAGTGTTGGTATTGTAGTACCTATTCTAAACATCTTAAATCTGGCCCCTGACAGATATCCCCATGTTATTTAAAAAAAAAAATCTAAAACTGAAACTAATAAAAACTAAACTTAAACTAAACATCTTTAAACAATAAAAACTAAACTGAGAAAAGCCACTCACAACTAACTGAAACTAAACTAAATCTAAATATAAAATAAAGATAAAACCTAATGAAAAATACAAAACTATAATAACTCTGCAAAAAGCAGTCCTTGACAGCAGTGATGACTCCATCAACACAGATGATTGGCTCTATACAGATATTCTTCCATCAAGCAGAATAAGTGAGTCTGAGCTCAGCTAACACCTGCCTTCTCTCTGACGGCACGAGCACCTGCGTTGGGTATTTTCATCTTCGCCAACAATTTTTAGCTAATTACATTTGTGTGCCTCTGTATTGCAGTATGCTAACTGAATAAACACATTGAAAATTGATCAAATCACCACCTGTTCTGGGGGAGGTTGCCTCATGTTTTTATGAAAACTAAAGCTGCCTCAGTCTTACAGAATTATAACAGTGGGGGCTCTATTGGTGGGATGGATTAATTGTTTTATTCATTCAACAGCAGTTCATTTCAATTATGCTCAATACACTACGCCTGTTGCAACCAGAGCCGGTCCTGACATCCCTGCATCCCTAAGCAAAATCCTTCTAAGGGGCCCTCCTAACCCATGACCAATGTTAACCATTTGCCACAGTCACATCTGACACCCCAGTGCTCCCACCTCCCAACAAAATAAAATACAGCATGCACGCTCCAGAAAAACTGAAACTGTATATGTATGAAACTGTATACTGTTTATACTGTAAATTATTTCCTAAAACAGCTGAACAGTCATTTTTAGTCAATGTTACTTAAACAGGAGGACATTGTGCATTTGTTGGGGACTACTTTAAGCTGTGGGTTTGATGCTCTTCTGAGTAGGAACACGGACAAGGGTGTGGCTCACTGATGTGCTAGTTTAAATGATTCCATTTCTAGACTTAATGTTAGTTTAGGGTAAGACACAAAAATGACAGCATCCAGCTTCCTTTGGTTCTGACAGACATTGCTGTAAACACTGTAGGCAACTGACCTGTCATTCATCTGGTGAGGACACTAATGTTAAACTGCACTTGTGATAAAGGATAAAATATTACAATGAAGACAGTAGGTGCCTTATATGACTGTAACCCTTTCTGTTGCAGCCTCCTTGTTCGAAGTTTGAGGAGCAGCACGTAGCTGTCATTGTCTTTGAGGCAGTTCGCTCCTTGTCAACATATCAGCAGCAGCCAGGGAAGGTGAGAATGACAACCTGCTGGCAAGTAGAAGATGCATGAGTGAAGTTTCCAATTTGTCTCTTGTCCTCTGTGTCTCTATGCAAGCATGTGTGTAGGTGTACAATATGTCAATTCTTATTGCAATCCCTGACTGAAACAACATGATGACAAGAAAACAACAAAAACCTGAAGGATTTATAAAGGACTGAATATTGTATTAACATGATAGGATATGAGTCCTGTACCCAGCTTTATTCCACATCGGCATCATCCATGACTGATTTACACCTGGCATTAACATGCATCCCCAGTATCAACCATGAAATCAGATTGCTCTCCCTCAATGAAATGCAAATAACCACTTCCAGCATAACACACTCCTCTCATGTTTGATGCAAGATTTGTACTTTCATCAGTCTTTTGGAAAGATCTTGTAATCAGTGTAGGGATGGAACACCGCATGCAGCTTTCCTTAAACTTGTCTCACTGATTAGCACACTGCAGGTAATAAACCGGCCGCTCACGGCCACAGTTTTTATTTTATGCTAAAGACAATTATGAGTATAGCACTCAATTTGACATGCAAGTAATAACAGAGCTTGAGTGTGAGGTTTGAAAAATATAAATAAAAAAATTGTTAACACAGTTACACCTTCAGAAGGAGACGAGGTGACAAACATCATGTTGGTTGAAGATGTTACAGTAGCGATCATGGCACTGCAGGGGGTCCAGGTCCAGTGTGTAACATTTAGGAGGATATATTGAGATAAATGGAATAGACTTCCTTTGAGCCCTACACATTGTAAAATGCAATTTATACTGTCATGTAGTAAATGGAAAATGTGGATGGTTCTTGTTTGTTTGTGTGTGTGTGTGTGTGTGTGTGTGTGTGTGTAAAGGGTGAAACTGCCTCTCAGACCTCATACCCATTGTGGGATCCATCCCCCCTCGCTGTCACTGCCCTCAAGCTCACCATCCTCTCTGTGAGCAGGAGAGACCCTACAATATCAGGTTCCTGTCATCCCCTGACTTAGAGTAATACTCCTAACAAATAGCCTTACTGCACAATGGGCCTCATGCAGCAATATTCTCTTCAATTTATCTTAATTCTCTGTTAAGAGAAAATATAAGAGAAGTCAACTTTAGATGCACCAAATGCTCCTAACCACCCAGATGTGCTCTTACCCAGGTGTGCTGAATGATGAATCCCACTTGATCATAAATTGGAGGCGCAAAACACTAGCAGGTAGTGTGCTGTGTGATATTGTTGATGTTTAAGATAAATGGTAGCCTATATCTGGAAGAAGCAGATAATTTGATTGTTAGAATAAACTTCAAGTAAAGGGATCAGTGGAAAAATAGTATTTATTTAGCCCACAAATGTAATAATCCAATCACTATAATTACTCTAAAACATATGATCTAATCTGATTATAAGGTAAAACCTATGATTCCTTGAGATGGACAAACTTTGTGGACTGTGAATTAATGTTTTGTTTTTATCGGTAAGAGTGCTCTCGACCACTCGTACAATTTTCTGAATGAAGAGCAAAAATAAGAAAACATAGGTGAATCCCAGAATTCAATGGTTATTAACAAAATAAGAACAAATCGTGGATACAAACAAAAATGAGAGGAAATTTGTTCGTATATTGCTTTTTGAATGAAGCTGATTGTTTCCCTGAGCCAAAAAATAAAAATTAACAGTTTATGACTATACATAAAAATCACATGTCTTTAAACCATCAGAATTCATGCACATGTATGTTTTTTTCTATCATGTTATCTTGATATTAAAGTTGTTCCTGTAAAAAGTTCAAAATTCTAGTTGTAGTTTAAATTCTTCAATTTAAAGACAAACCCTACTCATACATCTTTTTATCCTTAAGGAAATCTCAATAAAGTAAGACACACACACACACACACACACACACACACACACACACACACACACACATGCTGTGACAGTGTTCCCACTGAGGCCGCTGGCTACTGTCATACATGGTTCATTATCTTGAAGGATCATCTTTCCTGTCTCCGTGGTTACTGTACAGGCTGCCACCCTCAGCAGATGAGTATATGTGCATGTGTTAAAACAAGTGTTTATGAGCCCATGTGTGAGGAACCAGTTTGTAACATTAACATGATTCATTACACATCTCATCCCAACCTATGTTCGCCAGCAAAAACATGTCGCTCTTGAATGCCTCTTTTGTTTTTCAGACTCTTAAGGTGCTGTATCCTCCCGCAGCACCTATTGGAGACGTCTGCTCAGTGCGTTTACTGTGCGTACACAAAGGACGTCAGCACCTCAAAAGACTGGCCCTGCTCATTCAAGACACACAATACACTTTTACTGCATCAGCACTCCGTGATGCTATAAAAATCATTTTGAATAGAGGGGAGCACCGAGGTAGTCATTCATAATGGATAATGAACTCTCCCATTTATCTCTCTTTCACTGTCCCTCTCCCATCTTCTGTCTTTCTTTTTCTCTCCCTCTTTTTCCATAATGGATAAAATACTGTTGGGATGAATATTTGTAGTGTTATTCTTGTTTTATTGAGCAGAAAGGGTGGAGATGGGGCGAGAATTGTGCTGCCTCAGCCCTAAGCAATGTGGTGTGTAAATCAGAGTTTACAGCAGGAGGAGCTCATTAATGTGGATGAAGCGGGACAGATACACTACATGAGGCCTGGAAGAGTGTGGAGTCGGAGACAAAGCAGGAAAAGTTGTTAACCGAGGCTGTAACTAGGCATGAAATTTGAGGGACAGTAAAATCAGGGTGTTGGCAAGCATGGGATGTATATTTCATCTTTTTTTTTAGAATCAGATATTTGATATAGGCGATCACATATATTGTTTATAATAGAGTATCAGTTTGTTTTCCTGACAGATTTACTCACAGGAAAAATACAATCGCCATGAGACGGGAAGTACTCATAACTTCAGTGTACAATGTCCAATCTCCACTCAACTTCACATATTCTGTAACAGTCCCACGTGAAGCTGGCTGTTTTAATTATTTTTGTACTTTGGGTACATTTCAGAGCCTGTACTTCACTTTTACTTGAGTAAAGAATATGTTACTTTTGGCACCTTTGATGAACATGCATAACTTTTAACACTTCTTCTGTTCAGTTCTTTTTCTTTTTTTTTTTTTTTTACACAGATATTCAATTAATGGCGTGTACTTATATGCCATGTGTTGATATGCCTATCTGATGTCATTTCATTTGATTAGATGTTTGCACTGCCATCATCTGAAATTTGCTGATCTTATACAGTATTTATAGAACTAATTGTCTTGTTACTTCATTCTTTGTCAGAATTACAGAAGCTACAGTCAGTCTGTTGGCGGTTGCTTAGTGCTGAACAGCAGGGCAACTGTTGATTTGCAGCCCAATGAACTGTGCTGACCACGGCCTCACACTAAGGTTTATATTGTCAGGGTCAAGTAAACTCGGCAGGAAACAAACACAATGAGAGGAGAGGAAAGGAAAAATGAACAAATTGAAAGAAAAAAGGTTTAGAGAAAAACCTACTTTGGCAGTTGCCTGTTGGATGAGGAAATCTAAGCTCATTAACAGCAGTTGCCAAATGATGATTTGATTGATCTGCGCTTTTGGCCTACAGTAGCTACAGCAACTGTTTGGCTCTGCTGGAGCTCTTTTCCCACACATGTTGAAGTCCGATTAGCATATTTCCACAGTTATAGAATTTCGATGTGACAGAGCCTTTTTAAGATGTGACCACTGGATGTCCACTTAACTTCGAGCATGTCAGCGCCATAACCTAGCAACGCCCCGCTTGATCGAATGCTGTTCAGCGAGAATTGTTGAGGGCTTTGAAACTTTGCCAAATGCCCAGCGTACAGAGGGAGCTTCAATAAGACTAAAACCGAGAACAGTTGGATGATAGCCGACATTATCACACATCCAAAAAGACATTCAAGTACTAAGGGGTTGAGTGACTGGCTTCACACCAGCTTCACTTACGAAGCCCACTGCCACAGAGACCCTCTTATATGAAAAAAATCAATACGGGAGCCTACACAGCGTAGCAACACAGACTCTCATTTCTAAACTGAGGTTATAGGAAATATACTTTAGGCCTGTTTTGAAAGAAGGCAATAAAACACTGCCTCTTCCTAACATAATTAATCTGGATTAACAAGCCAAGCCACACTGCTTGCTGCCTGTATATTGTGTGTCTACTGCATTCTAAGAAGCATCATTAAAGAATGACAAAAACAGCACTGGGTGGGAGGTGTGGACAAGAGTACTGCGTGTCAGTGTGTCTTATTATTCCACTGACAGGGAATTGGGTTTATGTTAGTTTTACTCCGTGTGTGTGTGTGTGTGTGTTCATTGCTGCTTTTATGAGAAAGAAAAAGAATTGCAGTTGTAATTGGTTTTTGGTTTCCTTTGATAGGAATACACGGTCACTGTGGGTCAAGTATGCGACAAAGACAAACAGCAGTTGTTTTTTGTCTACCATGATGCCAAAGTACTTACTTGCTTTGATGCATTTGTCAGAAGTGTGGAATATTATACCATGAAAGTTTTTCTAATAAATGTTGCTCTTTGTTTGCAAGATCAAATTTATTTCACCATTTTTTGGGGGGACAGGTTTTCTTTGGAGGTTATCTGCTGTGTGCTGTGTTCTTTTACCATCAGCCTCCACAATGTGCTTCCTGGAGAAGAAAATACATAAATAGACTCTGAGATACCTATAATTAAGAATGTCATAGTGATTCCTTACAGTATAGTGATTACTTACAGTATTCTATTGCAACTAAATCACCTAATTTACACAGACATCCAGAGATGAAACCACACACATTTCGCCTTCAAATGTCAGGTGCTGAGATTATATAAACACCTTGTCACTACAGGAACCTTTTCTCCATTTGATTTGGAGCTAATTGGAGCGAACCACTGTGACTTCTACACGTGTAGCTATGTGGCATTTTTCACTTTCTGGATGACAACAGCACCAATTAAAAACATTACTTTTCAGGTCATTAAAGGGAAATTGGATTGGAAAAAGATGACACAATGGGGCTGTGTATCATCCTCACTTTTTCTCCATTTGCAATCTTGGTGTTTCTCATCTTCTCTGTGTCCTTCCTGTGTCTCTATCTCTCTCTACAATAATGGTGATCCCCTTCAGTGAGTACACAGTTATCATTTGCCCAGCCTAAGAGAAAACTGAGGTGACAGACACTCTGTCCTTGTCTTTACAATAAGAGCTAGCTTTTCAGTCCTGTTTAACAAGGGGGATTTTAGGCTTTAAAGTGGTGTTTTTTCCTCACATTGCTGAAAGATATCTTACTGAAAGGTAAGGTCAGCTATTCTGGAGTAAAACAGTTGATTGTTGAGTCTAATTCCCAGGTCATCCTAAGCAGATCTGTCAGGCCGAGCACATCTGGTACTTACCCAGGACTCAGGGCTCCAAGTGAACAGCTCATCCAGAACGGGACCGAACACAGCATCTGAGGTCGAGGCAGGTCAGTTTGCATAGGGAGTATAGCTCTGAGGTGGTTTTTCTACCCTGGTCTGACTCCTGGCATCCTGGGGCTGAGTCAGCTAATGTTAGCCGCTAGCCGAGCTAACTCGCTAATGGCAGCTAATATTAAAGTTAGTGGCAATTGGGTTCCAGAGCAAGACCATCAAAAAAAATCCGTAAATCACCTCAGGACCGCTGCCGTCAAACTGGCGGTCCGTTGCGTGATAATGAGTTACAGCAGCAGTGGAGGCAGGGCAGCCAGAGAACATCAGAGGCAAAATCTGGAAAATATTTTCTCCATGAAATACTATTCAGTAGCACACAGATCAGTTACAATGTTGGGTTTTTGAACAGTTATCAGTGAGGCCCAGTCCCTAGAAACACTCCGCTCCGTACTAATAGATCTTATATGGTCGTTGAAAGTGAAGGTTGAAGGTTGAAGAAAGTGTTGAAAGTTGAAGACTGATTGATGGGTGGATGATATTATTGGTTGAAATAGGTTGGTTCAACAAAATTATTGTATTTTTATATATGAATACATATTAATAGTTTATTAGGGCTAGGGGTTACTATTATTATTTGATTACCCAGTTAATCGCATTTTCGGCAGCCACAACATGCTCAAACTCACGGCACAAAAGTCAGCTGTGGCGAAAATGTATGTATCATATAGATCTCAGTGCCCCCTAAATGCAGCCCCCGAGGCACATTACACAAATATGAACAAAAATTGGTAGGCATGTATCATGACCAGACGTACAAAAAAGGTTCTTGAACCCATATGCCAAACCCACCAGGAAGTCGGCCATTTTTTTATCTTAGGTAATTGGTCGGGTCAACTTAAAATTGGGTAAGTGCAAGCTAAGGACCCTCAAAATTAAAAGTTTTAGTATTTCTGACTGTGTCTAAGGGCGTTGTCGTGGCATGGCGTCTCAATATTGAAGTTTCGCCATGAAACAGGACGTTGTCATAACTTCAGTGTATCTTGTCCAATCTGCACCAAACTTCATATGTTTGATAAGAGTCCCGCCGTGAACACATCTACTTGCCGATATTCAGTCATAGTCATAGTGCCACTTACTGGAAACAGGAAGTAACCCTTGTGTGTCAATCATCATCTGATTACCAGTGTGGTCTACACATGTTGCTGCTGCATGATGCAACCGCAGCATGCCCTGAAGCACATAGACTCTGAGGGCCCGTTCATCGGCCCTTAGCATACTTTGTGAAACAGGTGCACAATATTACTGGGGATGTGATCTAAAAGGGTTAAAAAGGCATTTTTATTTCATCTTGACTTTAAAGTAAATGTTGCTGCCTATACTTCATGCAGAAACAAGGTTGATCACTGTATAATATGCTGTCCATTCAACCAAAATAAAGTGTAAATAGCAGTTAAAAAGCTCTGTCATGCTGATGGAGACTTGGTTGATAATTCTTCATCACTACAAGCAACCCCTTTCACATTGCACATAGTAATTTGATACATTGTTAACATAAAAATATTGATTAGTAGATCCCTAGTTTAGAACGGGGATCTTAGTTACTGACAGGCCAGGTTTACCTCCGCCTAATGGTTCTGGCAGACACCATGTGACCCTGTTCTCTGTTCCCTCGTATCTACCCCCATGGCATGGTTTTTGTTGTCTCTGCTCTGCCTGCCGTCTGTTTTTTGACTTATTTAAATATAAGGTTGTAAAAGTAGGCAAAGGTATAAATAAGCTTACCCAAAATAATAGTAATAAATGTTATAGATTCTGGTGCACTCTACAGCACTATTGTTTATTCTATTAAATTATTATTTTATTTCTAAAATCCTTTTCGCTTAAAAACACAAATGTAAGGACCAGAGTGATGTTGAGGCATTGCCCATTTCCTGCTTACTGCAAGGACCATAAAGAGGCCACAATGTCATTTTATTTTACAGCAGGCAGACAACCGACAACAATATCAAACTAAAATATGACAAGACAAGCTCTTGAGCTTTTTAAAAGTCCTACAAATGTATAGTTACAATTGTTAAATTGAAATTGTGAAAAGGCAACACATTTTCCATGTACTTAAAATGATATACTGTTTCTTAAAATTTAGTTTCTCAGTTTTGCCACAAGGGGAGTGTCTGTTCTTTGAACAAACATCTCCTGTCTCCCTTCAAAACCTTTCTGATGATGTTTTTAATTGATGACGTTTGATATAGAAAATTGCATGTTTGGACTAGTTAGAAACTTGCACACTGTAATGGAAACTTGCAAGCCCATATGTGTAAATAATGAAACAAAATGGTGGCCTTACTGTTGGTATTTATTTATGCTCATTGTGACTGCTTGACATTAGTCCCTTAACATAACTATTTAGCTGAGGTTTGTGTAAAATATAACCAGGTAAAGTGTGGTTGAATGAGTGAGTTTCACGGTTAGTGTATGGTTATTTTAGTTTTATTGACACATTTGCAGGGCTGCCAAATGTTTTTATATTGTAAAATATATTTGTTGTAATTTGTTGTAAATGTGTTTAGATATGCAGTAAAACAGTATATATGCAGTAACAGACTATTTGACTGACAGTATTAAAGCTACTGAAAGAGGATACTTTGGAAGAGATTAAAAGCAGCATTCATTGAATGTGGGTTGGAGCACACATAGAGGCCTAAATTAACAATTTCTGTATGTCAGGAAAGTGAATTCAGAAGCTTCATGTTAGTTATAAAAGTGGTTTAATATATAAAGACTGGATATTGCAATAGTAATTGCAATTTGTGAAACTTAAAAATATCTAATGCCAGTGTTTGGTTTGTCTGTTCTAGGCTACTGTAGAAACATGGCCACCCAACATGGCGGCCTTCGGAGAAGAGGACCCACTCCCTTTGAAGATAAAAATGGCTCATTCTAAGGTAACAAACACAATGATTGCTATTTTCAGGTGATAATACAATAATGAAAACATACCTATGAATATTATATTCCATATCTGCGATCACATTGTCCTAAATGTTGGACCTTTATTTATATTTATCCTAAAAGTACCCTTATCTGGTACGGACGTGCTCTCACTCCCTGATGTAAAAATGCTGTCAACTGTCTTTAAAATACACCGACCAAGGCCATCAATAATCCCTGCCCAGATTGGACAGTACGGGAACAGAGGAAGACCAGGAAATATGCCAATGTCCAACAAAACAGTCTTGATACTGATTCCCTTTACTGGATGATGAGTGTGTTGAGCAATCATCCACAGAGAAGACAAACAACAAGCATCATAAGGAAGTAATACTGAAATCAAGTCTTTTGTTTTGGGATAGAAGAAATGCATATCAAGACATCCATCTGTAGCAATGGATATCCAAAACACATACTTGCTTAATCTGAAGCTTTTGAAGCGATGTGACAAACAACAGCTGTGTGGCAGGATATGAAGCAATGTGTAAAGACAAGGGCTATTTAAAAGGGATTGTGGGGAAAATAACATTCTACTTAATGGTTCTGATCGCTCATAAACAATCACTTAATCAAGCTGAATTCATTTCTTGCCTGATGCTCCTTTTTTCTTGCCCTTTTTTTTCTCCCTTTTTCCCTGCTGTGTTTGTCACTAATTAAAAATAAATCATTTGCATGAAGCTCACGCATTTAGAAACTAAAATCCCCAATCTTTATCCGATACCTTAAAGGGATTGCTGCGTAATCAAATATTCCACCAACACTCTTAAAGGATTTTTGGTTTATATGAGATTGCTTCATGAACATGGTGACTACATTGATCACTACAATGTAGCAGAAACACAAGCATTTAGATGATCATGTAGGGTGCAATTAAGCCATATGATTTAAACCATTTTATTACACCCACAATACATAAAAATCTGTCATTTCACAGGAAAACTCTTCTCTTTGGTTATTTTCTACCATTTGCATTGGTTTTCTCACTTAAAAGGTGTGGGGGTTTGTTGGAAATCTCTATGATCAATAGACCCAATGTAAAACCAATTGTCATCCCCCCATAAAATAAAGTTGAAGTTGACTCCTTGTGTGAGATAAATCAACAACAGACCCAGTTTACACAAGGCAGATGACTGAGTGAGAGACACCCAGATCATCCTCTAGGCGTGAATGCATGAAGAAATACCTGTCCAGACAGCTGCATCGAGTCCAGATGGGATCAATAACAGCAGACAAATACTGGCTTATTTCAACACCTGCATCAGTGATGCTGGAGTTTAAACATATAGTGACTGACATGTGTAGATCAGAGATCTGTGTTTGGTGTGCAGAGGATACAGATTCCCATGCACACCTGCTGTGGTCACTGTTCCTTGCAATGTAATGAAGGACGTGTTCAAAGAATTGGCTTTCTTTTAGCTTCTGGAGGCGTTTGATGACTGGTCATTTCAAATATTTTTTTTTGGGGGGGGGGGGGGTTTCTATATTTCATTCATTATGGGGGACGTGACCCCTGTTCTGCACTGCAATTGCGTGCCTGGAGCTGAGAAACACTTAAAAGCCTCAAAGAGCAAGGGGCATTACAATGCTGAGTGATAATTCTTTGTGGGTTTGTCACTACCAGCGACCTCTTTATATTTACACATAGTCATTTGATCCATTGTTTATATAAAGTTTTTATTAGTGCGGCTGTTATGTGTGTGATGTGTACATGTAACATAATCTCATCACGTGTAAATCCACGTCCGTGCTGTAATCACATCAGTGTGAAAACAGCTTAGTTTGAAGCCATGTTTCAATCTGAATATGAGCCAGAGAGAGACTTGTGTGAATCAAGTAATGTTTAGGTCATTGCTTATTTGGGGACCATGTTCAGTTTAGAGAAATTGCACCAGAGCTTTAGCTTAATTTGCATCTGCAGTCCCTGAGAAAGAAAGAAGTTTTAGTCACTTTATGAAAACTTGAGTGTGAATGGAGGTGTCAGAAAGATACAAATAGGGGCTAGGACGATAGGAAGGGCTGCAGTTGGCAGTCTGAGGATACTACTGGGAAGTGACACATTATGCTTTACTCTGTGCATCCATTGGAATGTGTGAAATGACAAAGCAGGAGCTTTATTCCTGTCGATAACAAGTTTCCCCAAAACTTTTCTTCACCGGATGATAAGATGACAATGTGCTTAGCCAGCGTTATGCAGAATCTGCCGCTCACAGTGCCAGGTGTCAGTCACGTTGGAGACAAAGCTAACAAATTCGTTTATCTGCATCCATTCACACACAGCTACAAAAACAGCCACACATTGCCTCAGGCAGTTAGTGTGGACAAAACATGTTGCAAATGCTGACTTGAGGAACGGAAAAAAAGCTGTCTTAAAAAGACACCAGAATGGTACAGAAAGGGGAAACGTGTCTTAGAAGGGGAATCTCTCAGGACAGTTAGGTTCATTCAGAGCCTCTGGTCTTTAAACTCCCCTGCTGCTGAGGGTGTTTTTTGCTGAGACAGTGGTTCATTAACATACATATGAGGGAAGTCTGCTCACCAGGGAATTTAGAAGATTTGAGTTTTAAACTCTGTGTGTGTGTGTGTGTGTGTGTGTGTGTGTGTGTGTGTGTGTGTATCATATGACATGCACGCACACACGCACACACACACACACACACACACACACACACACACACACACACACACACACACACATACATACACTGTTAGACTGTAAACATTTTCAGATGGAGCTAAACTCTAAATAACAAATGAATGAACAATACTATCTTATTTTCTTTACAAGTGTTAAAATATTGGAATGAGATTGTGGGAGAAAGTGAAAATTGCAAAGAAAGTTTTTTTTTTTTTTATTAAAAGAAGGCAGCTTGTTCCAGTGAGAATAACATTGCTAGTAGTTTTCTGATATACAGGTCAGTATTTTTTGGGGGTGACTACTGATTGGTGAAACTACAGTCATTGGTAAAATCTACGGAAAAGTTGCGAGGATTTGACAAATTGCAAGGTCACGCAAAATCCACCGGGATTGCTTGAATTTGTATTGTTGCGATTGCAACATTGCAACTTCATGAAAAGACTGACAGACATGTGATCTCTTGTATGCTGTTTAGATCGCACTGGTCTGAACTTTTGGGTTAAACCAGCATCCATCTGTGGTGACTGCTGAAGATATGAGTGGTGGAGGAGAGTGAACACACTCTGAGAGTGCAGTGAGTTACTGACACACACACACACACACACACACACACACACACACACACACACACACACACACACACACAGTGCAGCCCTACACCTGACCTTGTCTCTGCTCATGTCACGCCAACATGTCTGTAATGAGGAAGAGAGGAACAGTGGAGATGAAGCTTTCTTTATGTTTGAAGGCTCTGGGATTTTGAACTGGATGACGTTGATCCTGAAGCCAGGCTTCTTCTCAAGCTGGTAAGAAGACAATCTAGAAAGGTTCGACAGTAGTTTTAAATCAACTGTGGATTCACTCTGTAAATATTTCAGATCTGCTCATTAGATCTCTTTATTTTGCAGGTGTGGGAAGTGAATAACAGCATAAAGATGAAGGACGTTGAGTTTGAAGCCAGAAGACCGCTAAGCTCTCCAGAAGCAGTTGCGGACCGGATCTCTGCTGCTCTCATCTCCATACTCTTGCAAGTCAACTTCTCCCGCTCCACCAGAGGCCACATGGGCCGGTCTATTCAGGAAAAGGTTAGACAGGGTTACAATCAAGATGTCCTGGTAAAGAGGGCTCAACTGCTTTGCAGCAGAGGTGCTGGGCACCTCAGACTCTGAACAACAGTGTTGGACCTCCTGCCAACATCCAAACAGAGCAACAGCCAGAACACAGTTCAGAACTAGTCTCTACTGGGGTTGCTGATGGTGCAGAGGAGCCTGGTCTGGAGGAGGACACTGCCCTCATTACTCCTCCACCAGCTTCTCTGACCACCAGTGCTGTACCTCCTATCAACATCAATCTGGATGAAGCAGAGGAACAGCCAGCACCCAGCCCAGAGACAGACCCTGCTGTGGTTCATCACTGCTGTCCAGGAGGATTTAACAATCAGCCCGGTTGAACCATTACAGCACCCAGCCCAGCTGTGGCTTCAGACCCTCGCTGATGAACTTCCCGTTATCACTGCAGTGCAGGATGACCTGACCACCGGTGTTGGACCTGGTCTGGAGGAGGACAGAGAAACAGTCCACCAGCCCGTCTGAACAACAGTGCTGGACCTCTTGCCAACATCAACCTGGATGAAACAGAAAAACCGCCAGAACACAGTCCAGAATCAGTCTCTACTGGGGTTGTTGATGGTGCAACCATGTAACCTCCTGGATTGTGAGGATAATTGTGAGGAGCCCAGCAGAGAACCAGACTCTGCTGTGGTTTCAGCTCCACCAGCTCGTCTATCTGCACCTAATGAGGCTCCTGCCATCAGTGCAGGAGCCATAAGGGTGGAATCCAAGGCGTCTTTGATTGGTTCAGAAACACACTCTGCTGTTGTTTTACTGTCTGGAGACACAGACTGAGGCTATTCCTCAGCTGAATTGTTCCTTTGTTAATTTTTTGTTGCATTATTTTCTTGGTGCTATTCTATTCTGTAAGTTGTATTTACTGTATGTTGTTACAGTGAAAGCTTTGACTCATGGTTATTACACAGAAACTACAGTGTCACAGTATTAAACAAAGAATTTGTACAGTATTACCTTAAAACAAAAGTGAATGCTTTGAACATAAGGGAGGATGAATTCCAGAATTATTATATGGTTTTAACCAATTTTAACTTCCAAAAATGTTAACGTGATTTAGGTATGCTGGTAGAAGCCTATAATACTATGAAAATGTAAATTTATATTACCTTATTATATTAGGTTATTACCCAATTAACGTTACCATATTTTAATTTTTTATTCCAAATATTGGACCGATATAACCATTTTTAACAGGTTACCATATTGTTACCAAAATATTAATATACTATTGGCTTGTTGCTATTTTTAAATGTAGTTCATCATTATTAACCCACCTACTACATATTTTATATGTTAAAACATATCGTTAATACTAAACTACATGGGATAACTTAAAGGACCAGACCACATTTAGTGACATCTAGAGGTGAAGCTACAGATTGCAACTAACTGAACCCCCAGTATTACCATGTCATTACAGAGCTGTAATGTGAAGTCCTACCGGGATTTGAAATCTTTATTTAAAATACCCTCTAGGGTGCTCTTCCAGTGGAGAAATGTGATGAAGTGCCCTCCATAATGCTAATCCTAACCCTGACTGCTCTTTCACCATAAATGCATCCCAACTTTCTTTTTTTCGCCCCTTCCCCCGAACAACCTGAGTCTGCCACTGCTGCTTGTTGAATACATACAGCTTAACTTACTACGGTAGGTTAGTAACAAACTAACTTCCGTTTATGTGTCTCGTGCACAAGACACAGATTCAACCTTAAGAGGAGACCAGACTAAACCTTAAGTTCCCCAACTGCATGGAGATATAATACTGAATCCCTGGTGTGTGTGTGTGTGTGTGTGTGTGTGTGTGTGTGTGTGTGTGTGTGTGTGTTCCTGAGGCCGTAACGCAAGTGTTCCCGGAAATTAGATGAGGGGGTCCCTGTTTGTCCTTGATGCTTCATTTCCACAGAAAGTGGTCAATTAGTTCCAAAAGTGTATCAGGTGGATTTAGAAATATGATAATACATGCAGCAAAACGGATGAGTTTGCTTAGGGACGACGCCAGGCAATTTAGGGCCGCACAGCTATTCTAACTGCTGTAAGCCTGGAAGGCCTTAGGCCCTTTACAGAGGTAATAAAGGACAGCCAGCCTGTGCTTCAGGAAAAGCTGTTCAGCGTCTTAACACACACACTTGTGTGGATTTAAATGGGATCCTCAAGGACTTTAATGTTCCCACAAAACTTTAAAAACATTAGTGTCTGACTGCTATGCTACAGCAGACACCTTGGGTCCAAAAAAATCATCTCACAAATGGAAGATTGTATCTGTGGCATCCCTCAGGTTCACGGCAAGCTGCTAAATGATTTAGCAAAAGAAAAAAATAGAAAAGGGAATTGGAGGACGAATACTTTTTAAGGTTCATGCTAAAGGCTGGGCTCCCCTGATAAGTGTTTACAAGCACTAGGAAATTGGTTCAAAATTAAACGAGCATGAAAACCGTTCATGTCTATGGTGCATCTTTAAGACCATGGCTAATTCCTAGCTCAGTACAACTAAAAGGATGTGATATTGCACGCAAATGCTAACATTTGCAAATTGGTGAACATAAATCTGAAGCTGATATGAATGACATTAGTTTTGCAGGTATTTATTCTTGAACAAAGTATTGGACAAATTAAAGGTTTTGATCAGATGGTGGTGCTAGATAAGAAGTCAGGGCATCACAAAGTTATTGCAGTTCATCCTGGGGGGAACATGAATTTCTGTATCAAATTTGATTTGAAACAAAAAGTCACAGGATCTCTAATTCATTGTCTGCAGACCACAAACCCTTGTACTAGAAGTAATTTTGCTGCATAAGTGGAAAATCTGACCTGCTGGTGGCGCTAGATGAAAACTTACCCGGGTTATTCGAATTCATCCTCTGGGTATCTATTTTAATTAATCAATATTTATATGTGCCAAATTCCATGGTAATGATTTCTCTAGAGCCACAATTTACAAAAATTTGTAAAGAAAAAAAATTTAAAGCCTCACATTTTACATTAAGCAGTAATAAAATGTTGTCAGGTCATAATAATAAATTAGATATTTTTGTCATTTGTTGATTGACCTGTCAGGATTTCGTTAACAAAACAAAGCTGATTTGTGGTGGAGTGGATTAATATAATAGTGCAGATTTGGCTTTTCTCTATAATAAGCTGACACGCCTAATTCATTAGCCAAGACAACAGCAGGAGCAAAGCCAACACATGCCACCATCTGCTGCCATTACAAGCACATCACCTGTAGGCAATGCTGGGCTGTCAAAGGCAAACAGTTGTCCTTTAATCAAGGTGAAGGACTGCCAATTAATAGCCTTGTGAGACTATAATGGCCAACAGCGAGAGGGGCAACAGCTGGTGTAACAGTGAGACAAGGCTAAAACCCTGCTAGCAGCTCCTACAAGCTGCAATGTTCAGTCAGAGCCATGTGATCATTAAAACCATGCCAGTTTATTCTCATTGGAACATGAATGTGCTCAGCAAATGTCATTGTAATCCACCTGTTTGATTATGAGATATCTTGTAAGCAAAGCTGGCCTTTTGGTGGTGGCGGTTAATGAAGTGTCAAAAATGCTCAAAAGATCATGTTAAGGTTAATTAAAAGGTGAATGTTAACTTCCAGGATGGGAAAATGCATTACATGCCCTGATCTCACTTTCTACTTTGCTACATAAAGGGCATGCTACTTCTCGCAAATAAAAGTGTTTTGGTAATATAGATTGGTCTGTACAGTACGTTGATTGAATGTTGTTATTGTATGTACACTACTGTATGTGATATTAGTTTGTACCAGGATCACCTTTTGTTTGTTTTGTTAATTAGGTAACACCCGAAAATGATGATGGTGCCAACTAATTTTTAAGTAAATCATGGGCTTTTGTGAAGGACGGAGGTTTTCAGGTACTATTATTTAATTCAGTCTGACAGCCTTCTGTTCAGGGAAATCCCTGGGACAGTATCCCAAAGATTTTCATCAATATATAATATATAATATTTTCATAAACAACAATTTCGAATACTGTCAATTACCAGTATATCAACACCAATGTTCAGTGCCAGTGCGAGAAATAGCGTGCCCTTTATGTAGCAAAGTAGAAACCGCCACCACCATCAGGCCAAAAGGCCAGCTTTGCTTACAAGATATCTCATAATCAAACAGGTGGATTACAATGACATTTGCTGAGCACATTCATGTTCCAGTGAGAATAAACTGGCATGGTTTTAATGATAACATGACTCCATCATAAATAAGATTATATTGTTCATACTTCAGGCACGTGTTTTGATGGATACAACTATGCCATCAAAACTCACTATATATACAAGAAAACAGCTTTTGAATAGCTGTACACTGTAGTGACCTCCATGCATGAAAGGGTTAAACACTGAACTCAGTCTGCCTCTACTTGGAACAGGCCTTTGATTCCTTCTGCACAAAACTCTTGCTTTGCAAAGATGGGAGATACTATCAAAATGTTTATTTAAACCAGTATGAATATTTGTTCTATAAAAAATAGCTAACTCAATAACAAATCATGAAGTTGATCCTTTGATAGTTTGCCTCTCATGGTTTCCTAAAGAACTGAACTGTACAGAATCTGAAAATCTAACGATGTGTAGTATGTCCATATTGACAAAAGTTTAGAGATATATATTTTCATAGGCGATCAAAGCAGTGGGTGACCTGGTGGGCTTAAAGAGGTTTTATAAATCCAAAGAATTTCTATAAAATCTGAACCAGGCCTCTAAGTGAGATTTGCCTTTATTTGTCAAAATGTGTAGCCACATTAGGCTAGCAAAGGGGACCTGGGTTTAATTTGGATCCTGCCTTTAATTGAAGCTTTACGGTATCTGAATTAATGATTGTAACCCATTTTGTGCTCATGTAACTAATGTGAAATAGAGGCATTTGCTGGCCCACTGACCCTACAGTACCTCTGTCAAAGCGGCTGCTAGTTAGCTCTTCCTGCCGCTTCCTAGTTAGTGTTTTTCTCTAATAGGGGGTGAGGGAGAAAAAGCCAGCTTGAGGAAAGTTTCTTTCCTCTTACACAGATTGCTGACCCAGTCCTTTTTCAAATTATTTTCAAGCATCGCTCGCCAGAATCTGTCCCCCTCGGGATGATGCTGCTGCAACATTTGTCTGATAAAGAGGCTCAGCCTGGCAACCAAATCAAGAAATATTAAAGGGGACATCCGTAGAAGCTCAGATAACACACAGTAATCCACAGTGAGATGAGCCAGGTTTGTTGTTTTATGGCACACAGTGCCTCTCATGGCTCCCTGAAACATCAGCTTACATATTAAGAAACATTTGACTTTAATATCGGCAGATAGTTTCAGTACGAAATACAAACACAGCATATTTGCAATATGTTCTTCAGAGACATCCCCAACAATGTTTCTGATTCTGTGTTTTAGCAACTTTTTGTTCTTTCAAGAGGTAATTTTTCCCTCCATTCATCATGCAATGATCCCAGCCAGGTTCAGGAAATTTCTGCTTTTCCTGCAACAACAGATTGTGAAACTTTTAACTGAACTGCGAGAAACATTACCTTGAATCCCACAAACCAATAATGTGCTGTTAGTAGCAAAATCTTTACATGCATTCTTGCAGGAAATGTAGATTATAAAATCATGAGTGAGCAGAAAGAAATGCAACCTGGCACTCAATTTTTAGGTGTGACTTGGAACAGGAATTGTACAGCTAAATGTGTATGAGAGAGAGAGAGAGAGAGAGAGAGAGAGAGAGAGAGAGAGAGAGAGAGAGAGAGAGAGAGAGTGAGTGAAAAGGTGCTACAAATGTGTATGCATCCACATGTCCGGTTCTGTCTGTCTGTCTGTCTGTCTGTCTGTCTGTCTGTGTGTGTGTGTGTGTGTGTGTGTGTGTGTGTGTGTGTGTGTGTGTGTGTGTGTAATTGTCAGCTATACTTCTGCTGATGAGGTACGCACCACTTTTCCTTGACTATGGTGTCATGAACTTTTTCCATTTATATATTCATGTCAGTTCCACCTGGACGAACTCAGCAGCACTTTGCTACATAGACAAACCCACAGCTAAAAGAACTCCAGAGACAGTGACCCATCCATTGAACAGCGTCATTTTCCCTCTGACCCTTTTCAATCATACATGCTATTATTTCAAGTGGAACAAATATCAAAAGTCCATCCAGTATCCTGAAGTGTGTGGATGACAAAAGCAAAAAAAGTCAGTATGGTCATAAGCTGCAGCAGATGTGACTGTTTACATCAAAAAGACTTTTTTGTCGTTGCGATTTTCTTTGGGGATCAGTCTAAACATTATACTATACTGATACAGAGAAAACTTGGGTGCAGACTTTTTTTGCACTGCAGAGACAGGCATTGTGGACCGGGCTTTAGATGGCAAAAAAAAAAAGGAGCACTGAAATTCTTGGCTGCCAGGTGACAGGTCACATCCAATCATATTCATCCTGGTGTACAGCATAGACATTACAACCCAACACTTCTGTCATGGTTTTGGGTCTCAGTTCAGTTATTTCCTGTTTTATTTTGTAATACTCTCATACTACTGTCGGTAACTTCACTTACTGCCTTTGTGTGTTTTCTCGCCAGTTTTGATTATCTCCCCCGCCCAGATTAGTTCACCTGTGTCTTGTTATCCTCCCCTCACCAGTTTAATTAGTGTCCCCTTTGTATCTCCAGAATTTCTGTCTCCTATTAGATCTCAGAGCTGAATCCTCGTGGCTGAGACTTTGAGAGCTCCATCAAAAAGCAGAGGCTGTTCAGAAGTTCAGTCTCAAAACACTAAACATTAACATTGCCGTGCGACCTTCATGTGTGTAAAAGTCCTGCTTAAACTCTAACAGCATCACTTGCTAGCTTTTGATCATAAATCCAATTGCAACCCATGACTGGCCGCCAAAGGGTGGGACCAATTTTTGTGGACCGGCCGACAGAGCGAGCAGCTGGTCGCAGCTAAAAAAGTGAGGTGCCATCGCAGTAATTGCCATGTGTTTACTTTTGCTAACAACCTGGATTTTTCTATGAACTCCTTGACGTAAGCATCCCTGACTCAACTGACTCCATGGATACAAGCACAGCCTATGATTCATGATGTAGCATCCAATCAGGGTTAGAGACATAGATGGCCAAAGCATGATGCACTTCCAACACAGTTAATGACAGAATATTGTGACAATAAATTATGTAATTGAAAGCATTCAATGACCAGAAAATCCTGAATAATCCACAGAGATTTCTTCATAAAATTATTAATTCAACTTATTCCACTTGCCACTTTGACTTCTGGGGGAATTTCCTATTCATGACTTTCCTACACATTTCTGCATTTCATTCAGTGATGCCTTTCTCTACAATGTTGTTTAGGCTTATTAAATGCATACAATATATTTAGGAAAAATACAGCACTGAGTAGATCTCAGAAGATCTCATTAGAACTAGCTAACAAGCTGAAAAACAATTTGTTTTTTAAAACTTTATCATGCCTTTAAAGAAGGGTAAGAATGAAGAGAAAGGGAAGCTCTGAAAGGGAGGAAGATAAAAAGAAATGTGAAGGAATAAAAAATTATCAAAGGAACATTTACATGGGGTCTGATTCATCCAACCGACTTTCTGTTATGATGTAAAGTCTCACCAGAAGGGCTGAAAGGAAAAGTCAAAGCAATGTTCCAGACATGGCTGCACTGTATTCAAAGTTGTATTGAGAGTTGAGCAGCAGCAAGGCCAGTGATACTCAGCCCTGAAGAAAGTGAGACAGTGGAGAGGCTAACAATAATGACATTTGTCAATGAGGTGATGCAATTTTTGCAGTAAGATGGTACATGCGCCAGTCAGTGAGGCTGGCAGTTTTTGTGCATACAAGCTTTGGGTAGGGACTGCAGAGCCAGAGAGGTGTTAACAGGACAATATTACTTCCACAGCTTCGAATGTCATCTCATCTACACATATGTGCTATTTATTTTATGCTTTCTTGCTGTTTTTTTCTTATCATGTTTTCTCATGCTCTATGGATGGCAATGTTGATCGGTCCATCCACCATTTTGGTCCAGGTTAAAATATCTCAACTACCGAATGGATTGCCATAAAACATGGTACAGACATTCATGGTGCCTGATTTCCCATCCCACCATGAGGATGGCATTTGTGATTTTGAGTGAAATGTTTCATTAGCCTCACTATTTAATGGATTGGCATGACATTTATTACAGACATTTATGTTCCCCTCAAGATAAAATGTAATCACTTTGGCAATCCCTTAACTTTGACCCTAGCATCCTTATCAGGTGAAATGTTCCAGTACTTTGATTTATGACCAAGTACCCGAAGAACTGATGACATTTCCATCAGCCTGAGCTGTACTAAACTACTAGTTTAGTGCCAATTGGCAAAAGTTAGCATGCTTACATGCTAAGATGGTGAACATGGTGAACATCTGCTCAACATTAGCATGTTAGCATTGTCACTGGGAGCTTATGAGAATGCTGACCTCTGTGTCTAAGCACAGCCTCACAAAGCTGTGTGCTTCGAGCTACACACTAACATGCTCACAATGTCACATGTTTAGCAGATCACTGTTTAACATGTTAGTCACCCTCTTAGTTTAGCAGACTAACATGTACAGCTGGGGCTGATGGGACTACCATTAGTTTGCAGGTATTTAAAACAAAGTACTGGATCAGATAAATGAAGCCACAAATGTCAAACACATGGTGGCACTTAAAGAGTAGTTAGGTAATCAAAGTCACTAGGATTCATCCTCTAGTGCCATTAAAATGTCATGACAATCCATCTAGTACTTATTGAGATATTTCAGTCTGGACCAAAGAGGAGACAGGATAGATCGGCCAACACTGCCATCCATATGATGGATGCTGATAAGAGCATTGTAACAGAAGTGTGAGGCGAGAAAAGGAGGAGGATAAGAAAGTGAGCAGGGAAAAAATAATCACATACAGTCAGAATACATTTAATAGAAGTGTAGGTAAGTTGGAGTTAAAGGGACAGAACACAGACAAGCTGATTGCCTGCTCCCTCTCCAAATGTCAGCTCAATTATTCCCTCCTATCCTGGATATACAGGGCTAATACTGTTTCAAGATTTGATGAGGTCCAACTACATTTGAAACATTGCTCTTTCTTCTCATTAGAACTGTGAGCTGGGTGATTATTTTTTCCCATCCCCTTTTAACATTTATTCCAATTCTATGAAGTGACTCAATTGTGTTGCATTTTGCTCCTGGCAGTCCTTAATTGGTAATCACAACACTTGGAGCAGCTGAAGTGAATGCTTTGGCTCCATAAACACAAGATGAACTGGTGTCATTATACACTGCTCTACCTGCAGTTACTTTAATTCAGTTCTCTGTCACTCCTCTGAATCTGAATCTCTTTACTTTCAGTCTTTTTCCTGTCTCATTCTGTGGGCTGCCACTAACACAGCCTCCCCCACCTCCCTCCCCCGACACTGCCTCACCCCATCTATAGCTTGTTAAATTTGATTGACAGAAGCAGATATTTGTGCTGAGTGTCAGGGCAGTGAAGGTTTGGAAATGGAACAGAGATGTCCATGCATGGGGACTGCATGAAAGTAATATCCATATACGTGCTGTCACGCTGTTATATCTTCACCAATTTGACATCAATCATTAATTTAGCTTCAGGAGGTATGAGTGCCTGTAAATTATGCTTCATACTTTAAAATGAATTTGGATAAGTGCAGCAGACTGACACTTTGTAACTGATGTTCAGTCCGCTATAATTTGCAGGCAGACACACTGTTGCATGGCCATCAGGCGTTTCAGGGCAGTGACTTCCACCGGACCAGAGCTGCACTCCAGTGAGAAACCAAAAGAAAAGAAACTGACTCTAATATGGGACTGCGTGTCCCGTCTTTTCAGTAGACCAAACTGATATGTCATTGCCACGATTCTACAAGAATTCAATCTTGTTTGGAAGCAGCCAACTCTAAATCATTTCCATTTCATTTTCTTCCAATCTCATTTATGACACCATCACCACTGTTTGTATAGCTCCTATATATATAGTTAAACTAATCAGTGGGACAAATTAGGTTGTGCGCTAATTATTCCTAACCTCCATATATATATATATATATATATATATATATAAGCTTGTGAATGCTGGTTTTCTTTGTTGGTACAATTCGGCATGGCATAGTTTTTACCTCTTTACAGATTAGAGGATTTTGCAGTTGCAATTTGGACCGCTGATTAAAGCTTTAATATGTAATATTTCTACATTAAAATGTCTATAAACGCTAGACCTATGATATATATTCTGTTGAGTTGTGTGCTAACATTATCTCAAATGTTTCCAACAACGTTCAAACCCAGAGAAATCTGTCATTTTATTCAGGTATTTCACTGATCGCCTGTCAGTGGTGTCATATCCCTTATGTGTATGCGTCAGTGTTGAGGTTGTCTGCCAGAAGCTGTTGTGAATTGTCTTTTTATCCAGTTTTAAGCCACATTTTTATGATACACTTTGATTAATATGATAGACATCTTAGTTGTTTTTAACTAAATATTTTAACTAGATGAAGGATTTTAGTCATTGGATGTCTGGATGTTGTTATGTTATCAGAGAAACAAGCTGAACTGACGTTAACAACAGCTCGGGTTACAGCCCCACTGGGATGTACTTTGTCCGCCAAACACTGTTGGAGAAACACAATATAAACACAACACAAAATATTGGCGGTGATCCTCACCTCTCCATCAGCATTGGTTCTTAACAAAATCAATCCAAGTCTTCCTCATCACATCACTTTGAGGAAAATTAGTAACTGAGCTGCTCTGCAGTTCCTGGAACCCAGGGAAGATGCATTTGCAAACGTTCAAGGCATACTGTACCTAGCTAGCAAAGGCTGTGGCTAGTAACGAAATGCTCGTAATAACTCATGAACACCACCGATGTGTTTTTATACCGTCAAAACTGATGAAGAAGAGTGGATTTTTATTCTATCTCCAGTAATTATTTTCTAAAATGTAAAGTGTCAAGAGAAATCTCTAGATTTCCTTTACACAGACTTTAAGGTAAACCTGCTTTATTTTTACCGGTTTTAATTGGCGGGTCCATTTGTTTGGAGGCGGGGGCCTCGTGGATAATTTAGCTCCTGTTAAAAACCTCTTAAAACTAAAACTAGAAGAAGCTGACTGCAATGACAGCAATGGTGATGAAGACAACTCCCATGATCCCATGCTACTTCACATCATCAAACTTTTATTGTTTTAATGTGAGAGAACCCCGAGCAGCAGAAATGACATATTATATGTTTTAGAGTTGAAAGACAATTGCCCCACAACAGTCAGAGACACTGGGATCAATGGACTGAAAGCACCGTCCACAATTCATTTATCAGGATTGTGAGAAGCAGTAAACACAGTTGCCTACTTACAGTAAGTGGGTATTTCAGTGAATGTCAGTCCAATATTCATTCTCCTTGTAGCTCTGTTTTGGTCTCCACCAACCCCTGAGAGAAATATCTGGGTCTCTAGCTGGTAAATGCTCCACTTTGTGCACTAGCTCCTCGCTAACTTTGTCAGTCTTCTGTTTGGTGCTGGTGAGGTCGTTCAGTAGTCAAGTAAACCTTTGCTGAGAACAGGGAATAAAAACGAAATTGATGAGAGTGGTGAGACTGAATGAGAACAGAGCTAAAAGATGCTTAAAAGGTCTGCAGAACGTATAGGGGAACCGCAGACGTCAGGTGATAATTGTGGGTTTGTCGCTTTGAGACGAATTGCAGAACTGGGTGACAATTATCTGTAGATTCATCTCCACAAACATCATCGTTCACACTGCACATTTGATCCACTGCTATTACAAAAATATTAATTACTGCAGCTTTAAGTTATTTTTCATGAGCTGTTTAGATTATTTAGTCTACATGTATTTCTTGCAACAAAACTACATAAAGTACTATATTGTTACAGCACAGTCAGACAAGCTTACCTGTGCAGACATATATAATCTTATACTCATACATGTGCAACTAAACACACACATATGTTCAGCACACCCAGTCCGTTGTAATTATGTGGTGATCAGGGCTGATTGCACCTGCTTATCTGGGCAGTGATACAATCAGCGATCATTCGCCAGCATGTCGTGGTGTGTGTGGTCATTTAGTGTGCATGTGTATGGGACGTTGCATGCCTGTGCTCTTCAGTGTGCTTTCTTCAACAAAAACATGATGACATGTCTGATGGATGTCTCCTCAGCGCAGCAGAGATAACAGAGTTTGTTGCTTTGCCTTGAGGCCACAGGGTTACAGATGTCATTTCAACTAACTTTATACAAGAGAGCCAATATAGGTACACCTTCCTCAGCTTTCAGTTTGGTTCCACTTAATTCAACTTTGGCCAATTTGCTTTCAGTATTAGATACAGTGAGTTTCATCAAGTGCTTTAATTTGATATATAGATCTCATTTGTCTCTGATGGCTTCCTGGCTCTGAGCCCTCTACTGTTAAATGGATAACATAGAAAGCCTATATCCTATATTACAGTGGGGAAAGTCATTATAAAACTCAAGTTCAAATAACAGCAGCTTCCTACTCTACTTTTAGCTACCTGCTGTGATGCGATTGTGGGCTCCAGCATGTGACCAGATTTTATTTGAGATATAATTCTGTGTTGCTGTCCAATGAAAGTCATGATTCTCTAAGATGTCAGCCTTTCATGAAATCAGAAAAATGGCCTTATAGGCTTCATGACAATTCATTCTTAGGCAATTTACTGGGATTTTTGAGGAGTTTTCTAACGTAAGACATAGTCAACTTTTCTGAGGTCATTTATGACTCTTTCTATCTTGAATGTTTCCTCGATGGACATTTTACATTTGTAAAAAATCCGTCGAGCCAAGAAAAGTGACGTCATCACAATGCAGGCCATGGGCCACACTGCCACAAACAAACACTACTGCTTTATATTCAGTGGGCCACATAAGTAAAAAAAAAAAAATCTAGTTCTATTGTATATCTATGCTCTGTGCTGAACACAGACTTGACATCAGCCCTCCATTCCAACTCCTAGAAGGACAAAAAATCAAAACATGAAAGTAGTAGAGCATTGCTGGGATTCTGAACTGTAATGTAAAGTGCAAATTGGAACTCCTTACACTACAAGTTTTTGAATAAATGAATCACACTACTGCAAAAAGTGTCACTGCTGTAGTCAAGACCACCATTGTTGAGTCCAAAACCAGGACTAGTTGAGACCAAGCCAAGACCTTTTCCAAAGAGGTTCGAGTGCAAGTCAAGATTGAGTCCAAATGAGAGAGACAAAATCTAGACCCAGACAGAAAAAATATGCTTTTGCCATTGCCAGTGAGATGACTTCTTGCAGCCAGGCATACAATTGCAAGTGACATTGAATGGCCACTGTTAATACCCATTCCACATGGACACATGGAAACATATATGGCTCTACTCTGGCAAGACAATTTGAATATTTGGCGAGACCACTGACCGAGTCTGAGACAAGTCTGAGTGAAAATACCAAGTTCGAGACAACAGAAAAGACGTCTAGACCAAACTCGAGTACTACAGCATTGGTAACAGTTACTGATTGGTGTCAGCATCAGCTCCTGAGTGAAGTCGGCTTTGGTTAGCAGAGGGGCCATTGTTTCTTTACTTGTGTAAAGCGTTAGCATGGACACTGAACATGAGAACCAACTGTACTTGTTTTCGGTCTGTTAAGGACTTTAAGCACTTAACTGTATTGGAAGCTTCCTCTATTCTGTTTATCTTCCAAACAGGCACTCCTATTTAAGTATAATTAATATGTAGTGGTGGCACTTCTACTTCAGTAAAATATGTCTCCTTTACCATTTATGGACATACAAGACAAAATGAGGAATATGTTCTTTCAACAGTGAGCACTTAGACTATACAATTCAATACAGTCAATCCATTTCCATTACTTGAAATAGAAACAAGGATCTAAATGAAGCAGAATAAAAAAAGCTTTGTAAAATGATTAGAAATTCTATTACACACTTGAGCACAATACCGAGGGCTTTTTTAGAACCCTCATAGTCCATTAGAGGAAATTACTTCCACACACTAAAATCAGTGCAATTTTCATATTTAATACACCCTTTTGGCCCGTGCTTCCTGCATCGGAACCTTATCACCCTCATGAAAATCTTATCCAAGAAGGCTAGTTGACTAAAGATAAATGCATATGCAAATGCTAGTGTGAAGAGTGGCTGTGGGAAAAAGAAACCTATTTATTCCGACATCTATATGTTAAGAGTAAATATTGCATAAGAGAAAACCACCCTGAGGCAGTCCACTTAATTAAAATCTTGAGTGAGATTAAACTAGGCATGAGCATTTCAGGGTATTTGGGGGGGACATACTAGAAGATTTCACACCAATACTTTCCTCACACTGAAAAAAAACATTGGATATTTGAAAGCAGGAATGTAACTGGCTGGTGTGCAAACAGGTTGTTTTCATTCGGAAAGGTCATTGGGTTGTTTTTGACTCCACATCTCGGTCAAGTGTACGCTCCAGACGTCAGCCATCCGTAAGACAGTTTATAGTGCAGAGTCACTCCAGATGGGATCCATCACTGAGACATCCAGGCTGATGCTGTTTAGTTTAACCATCTCCAGCTCTGAGAACTGCTTTCAGTTAAGTAACACTCCCCAGGTTGAGACATACACACACAGACACACGTCTCTTGGACCAAAAGTGACGAAAAATGAGCAAATCAGTATGGTAAAAGTTTATCTGAGATCATTCGTGTGAGGTTTTAGTGTTTACATACACAAACCCACAACTGTATTTAAAGATAGACACTGATCATTTGATTGTAGCATTTTAAAAGTAAAAGGGAAGTCAAAGTTTAAAGGTAATAAAGTTGTGCATATCTGTAACTCGGACAGAACAAAGGAGGATTGCAAGATGGCATAAAGGAAAAATAAATTACATAAAGGAAATGGATCAAAATATCATCTAACTTCAATTTATTGCTTCAGTCCAAACTGCACATTTAATATGAGACCTGCATTTCCATAATCCCTCATACTTTTCTCTACACTATAATAAAACTTGAGGAGATGGGGGAGTAAAAGGTGCAGTGATGAGGAGAGTGACAAATTTATTAAGTAGCTCTGGAGGACCTAAAGGTGCAAAGATACTCTGGCGACACCTACTGGCCAAAATATCCCCTATTGTAAACGCATGTCTGTCTTGTAAAAGTTTTTACAAGGGGTTATAGTCAGTGTATGAGATGTTGAGAGGAAGCTTCACGTACACCAGATGTCCATACAGAAAAGGGAATTTAATCCACAAGGAAATGATCAAATAAAATGACAGCAGTGTAAAGTGAAGCCCATGTTCATACACCTTAAGGTTTATTGGAATTAAAATTATTTATTAACAGTGTGCAGTAATTCATTTAATCAACACTTCAAGTTCGGTTTTGCCCTCATCAGAAGGGCAGGCAGCTCCCACTGTTTTATGGTGCCCTGCTCAGGTGTCCTGGCGTCATATCTAGAGAACGCTTAAGTTCCTTTATATTTGTACCTTCAGAGCATCCATTACTCTGTGCTGTGGGATGATGTCCACTACTCAGTTGTTCGTGAAACGCGCGTAACCACCACGCAACAGAAAGGACAACAGAAATACGCACAGGACAGGACCAGAAACACTTATTCTGTTACTGTTGAGTTTATAATGACCTTATCTAAACTCCTGGTGTCTGTGCAGCCCCACGCAGCCCACAGCAGATACAGAGCAGAAAATGAAATGATTGTGCATTTGTTTATGGAACAGGATAATTTCGCGTAATTATGAAGGAAAAATGCGCACAGATGAGGACTAATAAACACAATCCTTTTGCTTCTTCACTTTTAATACAACCATGCTGCTCACTTTTGAGTTTAGAATGTCCATATCTAACTCCATGATGACTTTTAACCCAAATGCAGCCCACAGTGTTTAGAGCATTTAACATTTGCTGTCGGTTCTGAACAGCAGGCAGAACATTTGTAATTTTCCCCAGGAGGAAGATCTGTGTGTGTGTGTGTGTGTGTGTGTGTGTGATCTCACACTAGCAGCGTGTGTACTCTGTGTGTGTGTGTAGAGGGGTATTAGGGGAGGGCTGGCTCTTATTAAAGCGCGGAGCTCCAGTTTGGACCTTCCCTCGCCTCAAGTCAAGGAGACAGCCGCGTGCACCCGCGCTCGGTTATCTGGCGGCCCCCCGCTGGTTCCAAGCTCACTAGTATCAACACCACACACTGATCCGGGAACAGCAGCAGCAGCTCCTCTCTCCCATCTCAGCACCCGCCTCACCGTGGTGCGTCCCAGACGCGCTCTCTCCAGTTCAGGATGGACTCGCCTCCTTCTCTTCACCTTTCCCACTGACTGTGACGCTGCTGTAGTTTGGTGGGAGTTCCCGGGGAAGGAGCTGGAACTGATCCTCTGTCCGCTGTTTCGCCTTTCCACTGGGTTTTTAATTTGATTGAACTGTCACTGTACACTCATCCGCGGGCTCCGAAATGGGAATGTACATACATCTGCTGCTTTTGCAGTACTATTTCGTCTCGAGTTTTGTGTGCAATGCCGTCGCTTTCGTGGAGGAACCCTCCGGGGGCAGGTCGGACGGGTACTGCGGGCGGATCCTCCGGGCGCCGACACATGGGACCCGGAAGGATGGCCACCATGAGTTCAGGCTCAGAGTGGAGGGGGACCCGGAAACCTACCAGCCCGCCAGCACCTACAGAGGTAGAGTTTAGTGTCCATCTGCGCAATCAGTGCGTAAACCTGCGCCAAATTGAACAAGTGGACTGTTTGTGAAGTTGGAAATCAGAGCATGTTTACTCTGAAATTCATAGAAATCTTTATTTTGTTTTATGTATTCAAACTTGAGTATGACTAACCACCCATAAGACTGTAAGCAATAGCCACAGTAAACTAAAATTGGACTAGAAATCGCAGCCAGGAGGACACAGATCACCAACTAGTCAGTCTGCCGCCTCTGGCCCCTGCAGGGAGAGTTGTGGTTTGATAAGGCTACTTAGTGTTATAATGTTTGACCTATATTCACTTCCTCTCCTCTTTCTGCAAGCAAAGAGACACACATACAAACACTCACAGAGGGAGATACACACAGACACACACACACACACACACACACACACACACACACACACACACACACACACACACACACACAGAGAGAGAGAGATCTGGCTCCAATTAAGCTGACCCCTACAAATTTAAAGTCCCTATCCTGCCTGATGAATTTGGCTACATAAAGAAAGACTTTGGCCTACTCACAGAGGTTCTTGGTGAGTTTAGAAGTTACACTAAGCAGTTTTGAGCTCTTACAGTTATGAGACCCGGCATGGTGCAGTTTTGAAACAGGCTTCAAAACGAGGAGCAAAATCAAGGGTCACCTTGTCTAAAAGTCCCCCCACTGAGATCATACTCCGGATCATGCAAGTTTTGGCTGTGACGCCACATTTAGCAATTCAGGGCAAAATTCTAATCAGCTACGTGTGAAGGACACCACCCAAGGAAATAAAGAAGTTATTTACCAAACCTTTACAGCCTTTAAGTAGCGAATAAGTTCACTTAAAAAAACAAAAATAGATAAGATTGAAAATATTGACATCTTCCTTCTCAGCACCGGGAGCAAGTTTTAAGATAAATGAGCTCGTTTGAAAATGCAAGGTTAGGGCACAAGGGTGAGCCGAATAAAATTTCACCCACATCTCATTATACGGCTCCTGTTCCTGGCCCGTTCCCCGCACCAAACTCTCTGTATGAGATTTATAGCCTCTCTTTTATTCCAGTGTGAGATGCTAAGCCTCTTTTTACAGCCATCACATTGAATACTGCTTCCCTGTGCGTTTCCCTGGCATCATACGGGGTGACCCTGCGTCATGCAGTGCCACTCTTGTGTGTCAATGTATGTGCCTCTTTACTGCTCAGCTTTTAGTAAATACATGCTTTCTTTCTGCTTTACAGTGGTACTCCTGGCAACCAGCCCTGCTTATTTCAGAGGTTTTACCCTCATCGCGCTGAAGGAGGGCAGAGAGGGCACCACAGACGACGACTACGCCGGCCAGTTCCAGGTAAGGATAAGCAGGTGTGGAGAGGAGAGGAGGAATCGCTGCATACTGAATGTGCTCTGCTGAGCTTTCTGGGAAAGTTCACAAAGGATGAACTCATTTGCATGCTATAATGCACATGGCAGTCGACTTAGCAGCTCCCCGCTGTCTTCTGATATGGAGGTTAAAGGAGGTGTTGCTGACAGATGCAACACGGCTCCCCTGGATGACGCTGGAAAACTGAGCTCTCCTGTTGTGGCAAAGAAGAAAAGAGAATCTAGTTGCCTCTTTGGTGCAGCTCTTCTAGGCTGAGGCAGACACGGCATCCTTCTCCCTAAGTGGCAGATATTTCCTCCAGCGGAAGAAGGAGAGGGCGAAGGAGAAGGCAGGGGAGGAAAGAGAGGAAGAGGCATGTGAGGACAGAGAGAAAAGAGATAAACAGAGAGAGTTGGAGAGAAAGCAGGAGCGAGATGTGAGATGTTTGGTTCGGTAGTAACACAGCTCCCACTGAGCAGCAGAGGAGAGAGCCAGACTTCCTCAATTACCTCCTGCTCAGTGTAAACAGGAACACACATCTGTAGCTGTGTTGCCACATGCTGATCCTAACCAGACTCTTACCAAACAGAGCAGGAGGCTGCTTTCATGTAGCCAACAATTTAAAGAGAGAACTGAGAAGATTTTGCTTCTTGGTTCCACCGACTTTGAAACAAATCATGTTTGTTGAGACTTTGTAGTGATGCTAACATGCAGACACAACAGAGCATGCAACGTATTTACCCAATTCTTCACCTAACTAAGATCCTCCTTTTTATCATGTTGGCAGCATCTATGTTTGCCAGCACTTCTGTGCTTGGGTTATAAACAGTTCGGGTTCCCATAGAGTAATAACAAATGTTTGATGTCATTTGTGTGTCAGTGTCATTAATTTAAGGTGTCCTGTGGAGTTTGTGACCACTAGTAGTGCTATGGAGCAGTGTTTTGCTTTGTATCATGCACAGACATGCAAACAGATAGATGCAGGCAATGCGATACACACTCCTCTCCTTCATTGCCTTCTCTCGGTCAGGGGTGGGAATTTTAAAGATTTTATCTATACCAATTCCATTTATTATTGATTCTGCCTATTGTTCTGATTCTTTGTCAATTCCCTTTTTAATTATAAATGAGGCCACGCTTCGGATTGTTTTTTACTTTCTGCCATGACTTCTTGTTGAAAGTTTCCAGCAGCATAGACACATGAGTTTGACAATATGCTGGCACTGATAAAAGGAATTGATCACCTCGGTGGCATACAATTTAAATGGATTGGAAAATTTGGATCTGGTTCTCGATTCCCATCCCTAATCTTGGTTTCTTCCCGGTGTCACAATTCTCTTCTCCTGATTTATGCCCTAAATCTTGACTGTAGGGCTGTATAACTGCAGAAATATGTGGACACAGACGCAGCACATCATATAGTGGAGTGGATTGTTTTTACTCTTTAGACTGTGTTTGCAGCTTCAGTTGATTATAATGGACGTGCTCTGCTGCAGGCATGCTGCGGTTGCTGATACCATAGATAAGCAAATGTACATGGTATGATAACTGTCAGTTTTTATACAATGGTATACAGTGGTATCGGTATACCGCTGCAACCCTGTTTTTGAGATCATTTATTCATTTACTGTCAACCCTTTTGTCCCTTGGTGGCTATTAGAAGATATGATAATGAACCAAAAGTTCCCCTTGTTTCTCTGTAGTCTCTATAGTCAGCCAAACAGTGTAGAGAGCTTGGTTTCTGACGCTGAAACTATATATTTTGTGTGTTGACACTAATTGTTTTCTTTGTTCATTAACTTCTTCTTTCATTCACTGTACTCCTTGTGCTAGCATATGCATTATATGGCATAAAGTCTCACGTGTCTGGCCGTGGTTCAACCCTTAGCATCTTGCAGCAGCGTTGCCTCTGGGTTTACTCTCTAACTTTTCCAACCACGAAATTAAAATGAAAAGTCTTTGCAAGTTTACACACTGCTCTACAAATGATAAAAGAAATAACAGCTACTGGATGAATAATACAAAATAAGGAATACATTTTTAAAAACAATTGGGGAGAATAAACTGGTCTGAAAAATTGTGTTCTTAAGGTTTAAAGGTCCAGCATGTAACATTTAGGTGGATCTTTTGCCAGAAATTTAATACCATATGCATTACTATGTTTTCATTAGTGTGTAATCACCTGAAAATAAGTCTTAAATTCAGTTTTTGTTACCTTAGAATGAGCTGTCTATTTACAGATGCAGCGGGTCCCCTTCAGTAGAGTCCGCCAATGTTGAATCACCATGTTTCTATAGTAGCCCAAAAGGGACAAATCAAGCATTGGCTCTAGATAGGGGCGTTTCACAACCCCTGTAGTTTCTCCTTCCTGCTCAGAAGGTGAGGGTGAAACAAGGGAGTTGCAATCTCGAACTGCATACTGGTCCTTTAAAAGTTGAGTGACTTTGTTCGACCCAAACAGGATAGATAAAGCTGAGAAGTCTGGAAAACATAATTTTCTCTACTTAAATAAATGATATAATAAATAAATGAGTTCTCACAAACCAGCTTGTGTGAAAGCGAAGATAACAGAGAACTACGTTGTTTTCAGTGGAACCTTGGTCTGTATTGAAACAGTTCAAACCCAAAGATCTTAGCTCACTCCGCTCTATTTGATTTCTGCTCCTTGCACAATAAACACCTCGCAGTCTCAACCTCAGAGTCCCAGCAGAGTCTGCAGTGAGGCTGAGACCAGGCAGTAGGCAGTGAGCAGAAACTGGAACAGTGTGGGCTGAGCCTGAACAAAATTAAAGTTGACAATCTGGCTTTACAATCTGTTTAATACATATTGGCAAATCCATCAGACAGTTTTTGTTCTGTAATTGACAGTTGTAATTGACACTTTTATCCACATGTGGAGAATGATTAAGGCCTCTAGAGATAAGCTGCTGTCAAAACACTGTGTGTTTAAAGAATATATTCGGTTCGGAAAAGTTCTGAGAAGCTGACTGTATGAAAGATGTGTCCTACATGACGCTATGTTTTAAGGACACTACGTTAAATCAATGAAAACTTTATTTTGGTTTCATGTAGAAATAGAAATTAGTTTCGGAATGATTTCATTTATTAAATACGCCGTCCTTTGTGTCCCAGTTATATTAGCGGGTCGATAAGAGAAGATGCAGCATGACAGCGAGTCTGGCTTTTTATCTAAATGACCTCAATCCATCAAACTCAGCTTCTTTTTATCAGAGAGGTTTACATAATAATACTTGTGTAAAATAAAGTTTATATAACAATTCATATTCCTGACAGTTTATTTTTCACAAGTTAATTATGTGGCTAGTTTTGCAATGTCATGATTGTTATTGGGCAGTGGAAGAGGAGCCAAATGAGCGCAGTTGTGGTTCCCCATACGGCTGTTCTCTCTCCTCCCTTTCTGGTACTGGGTTGTTTCTGGCAGCTGTCCTGGAATGTGCCCGCCTGCTGTTTCACTAAAACACCACAACAGAGAGTTGCTGCTCATTGTTTTTTCCTTAAGCAATAATCTGCTCTTTGTCTCCATTACTACCATTAAAGGGCTTCTGTCTTAATGTGTCAGAGCTTGGAGAGCATTTCTGCGAAGGGTGCATCTGTGTGTGCACGACTCAGTATCCCACTGAGTCTGAAGTAATTGTCTGCTTGGAAATGTATGTCTTTGTGCTTACATATGCACCGAATGGGCATGTGGGTATACGTGCGGGTCTGTATGTGTGTTTTTCCCAGCCCTCTTTGCATTAGTGTGGGATGTCGGTCATATTTATCTAGGCCAGCAACGTGTTATTGCTCAGGGAGACAAACGGAGCTTGTTTGGATAAGGGAAGAGATGAGCAGACATGAGATATTATCTTCTTTTTTTCCTTTGCACAGATTATCTAGGGTTCTGAGTTTAGCTGGGGATAAACAAACACAATCAGTTTAAAGTGCCACAGCTAAGTCATAGGTTTCAGATAGAGGAAATTACATGAGCCAAGCAGGGCTTAGAAGGCTTTAAAGAAAAGGACGAGTAGGATGTGTGTAGAGTTGGAATGATGGTGCCCTGATATCTAACATAATCACACTTGAATGTGATCCTTAAGTAATTATTGCCTCTCTAAGTACCAAAGATAGATACACGCAGGATTGTGTAGTCTCGCACCCCTCCCTGTTTTTGTGATTAACGGGAATTTACAAGGACAACTATGTGCTTATTTTCTTCAAGGAACTTGAGCTAGAAGACGCTTAACACATCTTTATTTATTATGCTTGACAAGCCGGTTGGTTCAGATGCTTGAGGTCTGCATAAATAATGTTGTACTCTGCACTGATTATGGCTTATTACTGTAATACATAATGCATCAAGACTATGAGTGTGAGGCAATTATTTCTTACTTATTGATTGGTTAGGGATTCAGCTATAAGTTCACAAGGAGGTGACAAATCATTTTGGGGTGATTGTGAATTGATGTAAGAAATGTGAACAAAATGGATTCATGAAATGAAATGTTTTTTTTTTGTATAAATGAATTGTCATTATGCTAATCTGTATCATAGATAATCGGGGTATCAAACTATACCTAGAATGCTTGTTGCCTGGTAGCTTTTTCTCTGCACAGGATCTGATTTAAAATGTTAATATAACTTGCTAGTTTTTTAGCATGAGCAATGATAGTAAATATCACTGGCTAATTCTGAAAACAGTATGTCCCACCACCCCCTTGTAGTCGGCCCAAACAACAAATAGAAGTGCTGCAACGAGAATATGAGCCCTCACTGGCATCCCACCTATGAACATTCATTTATAGAACACAACAATAAAACCAGATATACCAGTAATGGGAATTAGGCCCTGGGTTTCTGTAGTGGGCAAAAATATTGCCTCAGTACCACTTGTACATATGCCAGCTCACAGTGTTTGACTGACAGTTGATCTGTGGAAGTGCAAAAACTGCATCATTTTTTATTTCCAACAGCAGCAAACAGTGGTTGTTTGATATAACTGGTTAGTTTAACAAGCCGTAATCGCCACCATTGCATAAGAAACAAACAAAAAAGCTCCATCTATAAAAAGTCAAAACGAACAAAGATGCCTCGGTGCTGCTCACACCATGTTTTTACTTGCATGCAGTTTGTGTGGGGTTTTCTTTTCCATTTTTTAAAGATTTTCTGTGCACTATAGTCCTTCACTGCTAACCCTACTACTTTTGGCCTGAGGATGTCCACACTAATCCAGCAACCAATTTTCAAAGTTATTCCTCACCATTTATTGAAACAGCACAACCAAGTCACAGTGAAAGTGTGAAAACACCATTACTGGAAATTAAACACCGGTTCTCTGGTGGGATTTTTTCACACTACTGCTCACACTGTTTGATTGACAGTTGATCTTTGGGAAGTTGTGTACAAAAACACCCCAATGAAGAGAATTTAATACCAAAGATGGAGACTAGATAAGGATCCTAAGATTTTTCATCTGTAAATTAGGGCTGCATGGCCAATCATCATCATGATAAATGTTGAGATCACGATTATTTCATGCTCCAACATTTTCTTGTTTTACAGATGCATTTTTGGTGAACAATAGCGGGCAGTGTTTGTTATCTAACTGACAAACTCTGCACTTTCTGTGACTAGCTTACTTAAAGATAAAGTCAACTCATGTTTCCCCAGTTAAATGCTTTTAATGTGAAGCTTCAGCAGTAGGAAATGTTTTTTGTTAGCAGTAACTTAATACAGCATTTTTTCCAGAAAGAAAAGTATCCAGGCTGCAGCTGCAGGGTATGCGTGCAGCGACATGACTGCTCCCCAAAAGTGAAACCATAACGTCTCAATCACCTGTAGTGGCTGGCTGTTAGTTAGTACACGCTTGATTTAATATGCAGCAGAGTGTTCTATGAGCCAAGCACGCATTTCAAATGTCAGTATCATAGACCAATGGTCCCCAACCTGAGGGTCTGGACCACCACTAGGGGTTGCCAAAGCTTTGCGTGGAGTCGCAAGGTCTTCTTGATTCAAACGTGCATAGGAAAACTTTAAAAATATACACAGTAGGCCTAAATTTCATCATCCTAAAAAAGTACACTGTTATAACAACCAAAGAACAGAACAGTTCTTTGGTTTCAAGCGCCAGGGGAAAAAAAAAAACCTACAGTGGTCAAAAAAGAAGCCTTTTAAGTATGTATGATTGTTTAAAATGATAAAAATGTGTAATACAGATAGAGAATTGTATAAAAAAAACTCATTTCAGATCAGTATTCACAGGAAATAATCAGTTAAATTCATCCAAATCGGTCGTTTTACACAAACTTTTTGCAGTTATTGTGTTCACTATTTGGGTTCATTGTACAGTGTATCAGTTGTTTTCATCTCAGTGTTTCCTCTATGTTGATTTTGGAGCGGGGGCCCGCGCCGTTTAAATTTTTCCCCCCCAAAAAAAAAAAAATGGGGCAGATGCACAATGTAGTCACGGTTGCCTTTTAAATGATCCTGCCGACATAATGCCCCCGGCTGCCGACTGCATTAACAACAAGTAAACTATTCAGAGGTTTGGGCTGTCCAGTTTAACTCCATACTGTTGTGTTGATGTAGTTATTTCAACCCAGAAATGGGGCAGATGCACAATATTGCTGCATCTGTTGCTGTAATACATTGAATACAATTTGAAATATCCATAAAATTTTAATTTAGTAATGGGTGGTTAGTTGGTTGGGTGGTCATAGACGATCAGGTTAATTTAATTGTGGGAAGCCAAATATGTGATTGTGATTAATATTCAATTAACCATGCAGCCCTACTGTGAATAACAAAAAATCTTGTCATTTGCCAAATAAATGCTAAATAAACTGTATTTTGTGAAACTATAGCATAAAATGCACTGCTGGTCAATGTGGAGCAAAAATGACTTGAAAACGTAAACTAAGTACCACTGTTTGGTGTCACTGAATATGTCACCACTTAGTTTTTAGTGCTTGGAAGCCAATTGTGATTGAGGATGACGGCTATAGTCTCAACAGCTCTGTGACTCAGCCTTAGTCTGAACAGGAGCCTGTCTAGTTTATTCATGCTGTTTCTCATTGACAATTGCCCAAACAAACTGAGTGGGCAAGGCTGGAAAACCGACACACATGCACACACAAGTCAGCCATATTTATACACACATGCACACACATGCACACACATTTACAGTTGAAACCAGAAGTTTACATACACTGTATAAAAAGACACATATGCTTTTTTTTCTCACTGTCTGACATGAAATCAGATAATCACTTTTCCTGTTTTAGGTCCGTTAGGATTACCAAAATTATTTCTATTTGCTAAATGCCAGAATAATGAGAGAAGGATTTTTTTTGACAATTTTTTATTACTTTCTTCAAAGTCAGAAGTTTACATACACTATGATTACTATGCCTTTAACCCTGTAACACCCCTTGTTGTAAAATTACAACGTTACCTTTAGCCATTCTAAAAACAATCTGTTATATTTTATCTTATGTTTTACCACATTTACATAGTCATTGGGTCCTATTGTTCAGTCTCACAATGCTATTGGATGGTACATTTGTTTATAAGTCCCGCCTTATGGCCATGAACTCACTCAACTTCTCTGGTTTCTTTGAACAACATCTCTTTGTTTCATTGGACTAAATTCATCAGATTCTAGTAAGTAAAATGTCTTTTACATTTTTTTGGTTGTTATTACAATGTCCAGAGCATGTACATATGTAGTTATTGTGGAATAGATTCATCAAATTTCATTTAGAGCTTGTTATATATTTGTTGCAATTCTACAACACTGGGTGAGTGTGGTAGTCAAAATAGCAGGCTTGTTGCAGTGGGCCCAAACAGGTTGCATTCCCTCCACTACACCACTGCCTCTAACAAAGTATTTTCTTTATACATGGACAGTATACATTCTAACCTTGTGTTGTGTTCTGGTCAAATTTGACTGATTTAAAGTTTTATCTCTAAAAAATGTAGTTAATTTGACCAGACTGACCTAAAATTCCATGACTTTGTCCACAAAGAGGATATCAACAGACAATACAGTTCTGGGAAAGGTGAAAATGTTCCTGAATGTGGGGTGTGGATATAAGTGGGGGTATGCATGTTTTCCTTTTAGTATGATAATTAGAGAGCACAAACGCAGTATTGTTATGTCAAGGCAGTATTGTTTGACTAAATGGCTGGTGATTGGGATGCATATTTCTTTTAGCATGATAAGTAGAGAGCATAACAAGCTGTCAAGGCAGTATGAAAGTATCCTATCAAGGGGAAATTCAGCAGCATCAAGCAATATATGCAAGGCAAGCCAAACCCATGGGGATTCAAAGTGTGGGTGAGAACTGGAATCTCTGGCATGATGTGTGACGTCTACCAAGGCAATGTCAACGGAATCGAGCCAAATCTGAACTTGGATTGTCAGGTGATGTTGTGATGAGCTTGCTTCCACACATCCAGAAGGTCAGAACTACAAAATGTATGCAGACAACTACTTCACCTGTGTTCCATTATTAGTGAAACTCCTTGATCGGGGAATTCATTACGTGGGACAGCCAGGCAGGTGGCCTACCCTACTGTAACCTTGAAGACGAGAAGAGCTTGAAGAAAAAGGGGAGATGAAGCTATGACGTCAGAGTGGAGGGGAATCACAACATCTGTGCTGTCAAATGGTATGACAACAGGGCCGTCACACATCCTTTGCTTGAACTGAACCTGTGCAGAAGATTCAACGCTGGGACAAAGCCACCAGAACCTACATTGAAGTTGAAAGGCCTTACATTGTTGGTGCCTACAACAAGTACATGGGAGGTATGGATTTGTTGGACTCATTTACAGCCAAATATAAGTTCCCCATCAAATCCCGTCGCTGGTACTGGTACATGTACATCTTCTGGCACACCATCATCCTCGCTGTGGTCAATGCATGGCTCCTCTACAAGCGGGACTGCAAGGCACAGCTAGCATCCTCTCTCATCCTGGTAAACACAACACTTCGAACTCCAAGAGAGGCGCCATCTTCAGGCAAGGGAGCCCAGCATCACAGACAGTGACATCGAAAGCCCTCTGAATGCTCAGAAGAGACCATCCAAGAGATGTGCACACCTTACATTGGATGTACGCAGGACCTAGTTGCACATTTCCCAGTGAAGACAGGGAGGGACGCTGCAGACACTGCAATACAGGATACACCAACACCAATGCAGCAAGTGTGATGTTCGCCTTTGCTTTTCAGAGGACAAGAACTGTTTTGGGACTTTCACTAACAATGAAAGTCAGTCATGAAGAAAAAGGAATGAAGAAGTTGCTAGAAAAGATGGATTTTTATCCTGTTTAATAGTTTTTTAATAAATGACTTCATAAAAATATGACTAATGTGTGATTATTATTAATGTTATATACCTTTATGGGGCTAAGTAAGCAATCAACCCTGCAATTAACCCGTAGTTGTTCTGATTGTTGTTCGACAACATGAGTACAAATACAGAAATTCTGCTCCACCTAAGCCCAATGTTGCAATATTACAACATTTCTCTATAAACTTACATAAACATTATTTTTTTAAAAACTCTTTAATTTCTGCATCAAAGGCCTACTACACAACATCTGAAGGTAAAATAATTTTTTAAAGGTTTTCTATATTTGGGTCTTAGGTTAAACAAAGCCCAGATGATGATGTCTTTGGAAGCTTTTGATTTATTGACAACATTTGAGTTAATTAGAGACACACCTGTGGATGTATTTTAAGGCACACCTGAAACACACTGCTTCTTGTCTAACATCATGGGAAAGTCAAGACATCAGCCAAGATATCAGGAAGAGAATTGTGGACTTGCACAAGTCTGGTTCATCCTTGGGTGCAATTTCCAGATGCCTGAAGGTGCCACGTTCATCTGTTCAAACAATTATACGCATTATTATTCATATAATTCCCATGGTGTTTATACTTCTATAAACACCATGGGAATGTCCAGCCATCATACCGCTCAGGAAGGAGACGGGTTCTGTGTCCCAGAGTTGAACGTGCTCTGGTCCGAAATGTGCATATCAACCCAAGAACAAAAGCAAAAGACCTTGTGAAGATGCTGGCTGAAGCTGGTAAGAGTGTGTGAGAACACCAAGCCTGAGAACACCATCCCAACTGTGAAATACGGTGGTGGCAGCATCATGTTGTGGGGTTGTTTTGCTGCAGGAGGGACTGGTGCACTTCACAAAATAGATGGCATCATGAGGAAAGAACATTATGTGGAAATACTGAAGCAACATCTCAAGACATCAGCCAGGAAGTTAAAGCTTGGGCGCAAATGGGTCTTCCAAATGGACAATGACCCGAAGCATACTGCCAAACTGGTTACAAAGTGGCTTTAGGACAACAAAGTCAATGTTTTGGAGTGGCCATCATAAAGCCCTGATCTCAATCCTATTGAATATTTATGGGCAGAGCTGAAATGGCATGTGCGAGCAAGGCGGCCTGCAAACTTGGCTCAGTTACACCAGTTCTGTCAGGAGGAATGGGCCAAAATTCCTGCCAACTATTGTGTGAAGCTTGTGGAAGGATATCTAAAACGTTTGACCCAAGTCATACAGTTTAAAGACAATGGTACCAAATACTAATGAAATGTATGTAAACTGACTTTCTGACTGAGAAAGTAATAAAAACATTGTCTAAAAAATCCTCTCTCTCATTATTCTGGCATTTAGCAAATAGAAATAATTTTGGTAATCCTAATTGACCTAAAACAGGCAAAGTTTAATCTGATTTAATGTCAGACAGAGAGAAAAAAGAGTGTCTTTTTATACAGTGTATGTAAACTTCTGGTTTCAACTGTACAATGACTGTGTTTACTTGTTCAGAATAATAATGGCCCAAGATCCTGGTTAAGGTCGTAGTCAGGTTAAATTGTCAACATGAACCCATGGCACCGTCTTATTAGGCCCAAAAGACAATTTTCCTTTGTCTAAAACAAGGGCAACCACCAAGTGATTGATAGGGGTAACTAATTTGCTCAAGAAAAATATCCCAAATTCTGTTTTATACTTAACTTGGCTCTGGGGAACTGTGGATAAACTGGAGATATTGTAGCTCTAAAACAAAAAACAGCTGCCAATTAAGTATGCCATGGCATTTCTTTTGTAGGGGAAAGAAATGATGATACCAGCTGGAAATAATCTTTATTAATTCAGATTTACTTTACTTGCAGACAGCAGAAGTCAAAAGTTATAGATATTTTCATGCTACAAAGTCAGTAAACACTGTGCTTACTGGATTATTGAGGTTCAGAACCAGGTCAGACTAAGATAGACTTCAGGTCAAAGGCTGAATGCTTTTGAGTGTTTGTAAATGGCTATCCAGTGTCATAGAAGGTCTTTCACTTTGCGTTTGTCTCTACACTAGGTGTCATTTAGTCTGCTCTCTGAGTATGCTCTGCAGTCAAGGTGACAGACTTGCCTGTTGTTGTCAGAGCTTTTAGCACCCCAATAACGTCAGAGCTTTCGCACATAGAAAAACAGATGAGAAAAAGACATGACAGACTTAAAGAAAGGCAGGAAAAAAATCATTTGCGCTTTCAGACAGTCCATTTACGTATCTAGCCTGCATGAGCACAAACAAGACACAAACACTCCTTGGTTTGACGGCTATGACAGCATTACAGCTCACAGAAACTTTTAAAAAATGCTCTTAAATTGACTTCTACAAAGGATTATAGCACTAAAATGTGTATATAACTGTAAAAAAGTGGATTTTAAAAAGAGCTTTGGGGTCATTTTTATTTTAAACAGACCCAGTGAACAATACACTGCCTCTTTTCCAATGTTGTTTTGTGTTATTGAACGCCAAAAGCCACAGAATTGGCTCCATTTGCTAGGAAATAAACCTGCACACACATAGTTATTTTTTACAGAGTAGCTGTTTGGATATGTGACACCGCTGCCTTGCTTGGGTGGCTCAGACACAAAATGTAATATGATGCAATATTTGTGATAGCCCGAAGATCTCAGCGGTATTCTGCAGTAATAGTATGGCTGTGATTGATGGAAAGCTCAAGGCAATATGTCGGCGCCTTCGAGGTCTTCATCGAGCAAGCGAACTTTGTTACTTTCTGAAATAAGCTCATCTTCAAGTGTTGACGTGACATTTCAATCTGTCTGTCTGCCTGGTGTTTTTCCTGTGCAAAAGTTTCATCTCTGCACTCAGGTCCCAAAGGTTTTAACTGTATTCACTGCCTTGTAACTGCTTTGCATTTAATTACAAACCTGCAGTGTGTGTGCACACCGACCAACAAACACACACACGCTAATATCACTCTTATTGTCAGTTTTCTCCAGGGATCTTGGGTGTCTGTTCAAGCCTGGGTTTGCCTTGTCTGTCTCTTTGTGTGCGTGATGATGTGTGCGTGCGTGACGGTGTGTGTGTGTGTGTGTGTGTGTGTGCGTGTGTGTGTGTGTGTGCGTGTGCGTGTGCGTGTGTGTGTGCGTGTGCGTGTGCGTGTGTGTGTGTGTGTGTGTGTGTGTGTGTTTGAACAGGGCTCTGCATTTGCTTGTGCAGGCACTCTGAAGCATCTGTGTTTACCGTCTCAACAGAGAGCGAGAGATTGAGTGAGAGAGATTGAGATAGACAAACCGTGGACACACACAGACATGCCAGCCTCTGCAGTGAAAACAAACGCTCCTTTGCCAGTCTTCCCACACTCCCTCTCTTCCTCTCTTTGCCTGTCTCTCTTTCTGTCTGTTTGTCTGTCCTTCCATCTCTCACACATTGTCTCCAACAATATGGCTTGAAACTTGAATGTGCCCACGTCTTGTTTCTAGTTTTCTTTTTTTTTATCAAGGTTTTTTTATTAGAATTTTCAAATAGTAAACAACACCCAAGAGGGGCTTAACAGACAAAAAAATAAACATACAAACAAACATAATAACACTAAAAGAACAAATACAACAATCCTCCTTCCCTCATCCAGTACAGCAGTGATCTTTTATTAGCCGCCCAATAATAGTACATGAAGTTTGGGAGTGCCATCCCTCCCTTTGCACGAGGTCTCTGTAATATATGTCTTTTGATCCGTGGTGGCTTTTTGTTCCAAATGAAGGCTGATATCTGATTATTTAGTTTTGGAAAAAAAGGATTTTGTGAGAAACACTGGGAGACACTGGAAAAAATATATACAAATTTAGGCAGCACATTCATCTTTATAGTATTGATTCTGCCCCCCAGGGAGAGAGGCAGGGGGTCCCACCGCTCAATATCTTGCTTCAGATTAGATAACAGAGGCTGATAATTAGCTAAATATAAATCTTTATGACTGTGTGTAACCCACACCCCAAGATATTTGAATTTCTTTGGACTCATTTTAAAAGGAAATGAGTCTAGGGGTACCTGGCCTGCCCCCTCACCAACAGGCATCAGTTCACTTTTCTGAATATTGACCTTGTAGCCCGATATTTTGCCAAAATCTTCGAGTAGGGCCATTAACTTAGGAAGGCTCAGAAGGGGCTGCAAAATGAATAATAGCATATCGTCCGCATAAAGTGAAACTATGCTCTATCCCTTCACGCCGGATCCCCCTGATATCAGCATTCCGTCTTAGCGCCAAAGCAAGTGGTTCCATTGCAATGGCAAATAGCAGTGGAGGACATCCCTGCCTCGTACCTCGCTGGAGCTCAAAGTAAGTGGACAGATTATTATTAGTACGTACAGCAGTCCTCGGAGATGTATATAAAAGTTTAACCCATGATATGAATCTGGGACCAAATCCAAACCTCTCTAGCGCGCTAAAAAGATAGCCCCACTCCACCCACTCCAAATGCCTTTTCAGCATCGAGTGAAAGCACCACTTCTGGGGTGCCAGGTAGAGAAAGGCTATAGAGGATATTTAAAAGGCGTCTGATGTTAAAAAAGGAGTACCAATTCCTAATAAAACCTGTTTGGTCTGGTGATATGATGGATGGAAGAACCCCCTCCAAGCAACGTGCCAAAATTTTAGCAAGGATTTTAACATCCGTATTTAGTATTGAAATTGGACGGTATGAGCTGCACTCAAGGGGGCTCTTATCTTTCTTAAGGAGTAAGGAGATAACTTGGGACTTACTTATCTTGTTGTGGGACTGGACTGCCTGGACTGGGAATTTGATTGGACTTGACTATCTTGACTTTGAACCCAGTGGTAAGGAATTGGGACTTAACTTTGGATTTACCTGTCTTGACTTTGGGCTTGACTGTGGGATTTAATTGACTCAATTGTGTTGACTCAGGACTTGCAATGCAGAAATGCAGAAACTATTGCTTGGGACCTAAAGTTTGGGATTTGAGACTTTGGACTTGACTGTGTGGATTTCTGTGAATTTGATTGATTGTAACTTGATTGTGTCTTGGGTTAAACATGCTTGTCTTGAATCTTTTGAATTTGGGCTTAACTCACTTGACCTCAGACTTGTCTGTCTTGATTTGTGTTGTCATTTTGCAAATATATTATATATGAATGAAAGTTAAAAAAATATTTGTGTGTGTGTGTATGTGTGTATATATATATATATATATATATATATATATATAAAGTGAACAAACATAAATCATAAAATACATTTTTGGACTTGGTACTCAATTGTCTTGTTGTGGGACTTAACTGTGGGCAAAATCTTGACTTGGACTGTGTCTCTGCATTGACTGTCTTAACTTGGAACATTACATAGGACTGGACTACCAGGACTCTGGCCTTGATTTAGGACTAGGGACTAGGGGCTTGTTTTGAGGTTGGACTTGTGATTGATTTGATTGGCTGTGTTGACTCGGGACTTTGTTGTGAATTTTGACTTTATGTGCCTGTCTTGACTTGGCATTGACTGTGTTAACTAGGAACATTACTCAAGACTAGACTTTAATGACTGGTCTTGATTTAGGACTTGACTGTCTGGACTGCGGTGCTATCCGGTAGACAAATTCAGTCTGAGAAAAGACAATCATGGACAATGGTCCAACTGACACATTCTGTCTTTTGATGTTAAGTATGGACTTAAACATCTGAGTGGACAGTGTTATTACAAAATACATGCTTTTTCTCATGTTTAGACGGCAGCTCTTTATTTATGTATTATCCGTGTGCAGTTTCTGTTTCAATTTATCATGTTGTAGCCCCAGTCTATCTCCATATTCCTCTCTCTCACAAAACTCTCTGTGTGTTTGTCTTCTCCTTAAGCCTGCATCTTTCTATTGCTTTGTTTCTCTCTTTCTTCTTTCCTTCCCTTATCTCTTTTATGTCTCTCTCCCGGTCTCTTTCTCTTCTTATGCCTTTGAGCAAGTTGTTTGTGTCTGTATATAAGGAGGTGTGAGGAAGTCAATACAGAAATACATAGAAGTATATTTATGTTTGGGTGTTCTGTATGGATGTGTTTTCTCTGTGTAGTCTATGAAAGAGCTGCCTGTGACTTTTGTCTCTCTCTTAATGTCCCATCAGGACTTTGGGACTGGGTGTTAGGTCATTGTTATTGTTGAGCTGAGGCAGCTGGAGAACACTAGCTACAAGGTCATAGGCCGTGTGTGTATGTATGTGTGTGTGTGTGTGTGTGTGTCTCTGTGTGTGTTTAGTTTTTAAAACGTCTGACAACGTCCAAGTACCGAAGGGACTGGGCTAGACATGTCTTGAATACACAAACCTGTTATTATCCAAAGCCCCACTTAGGAACTTTGAGAATTGTCCTCTTTCACATAACTTTGCTTTTGGCTCAAGCTTCTGTCACATCTGTCATTCAATGAAGAAGGGGGAATAATTGTTGATGTCAAATCAAAGCAGAATCAAAGATTGGTCATACTACTGCTACTGGTTTGGTCTTAATATCAAGCAGAGACAGACATCAGTTATCCATTGAGATTTATGACTCACTCTTTTCCCCATCAGATACCATATTAAAGCTGGACATGTGCAGTTTACTCAACTCTGCACTCTGGAAAACCCAAGTGAAAGTTCTCCTGTGATCAAATATTCAAACTTGCTAATGTGGTTTTCTAAGTGAACAATCACGGAAACAGCACAAACAAACAAACAGCAGCTAGCAGATTTTGTTGTACTGCTCTCAAAGAAGCCATGTTGCTTCTGTTATGCTTTCCTTCAGCTGCAGTCTTGACTGGTCACTGGTGGAAAACAGAGCTTTTCCCAAAATGTTCTCTATTGCTTATGATAAGCCTACATGGGGTTATATGTATGGATCAGTGGTGATTTTAAAAAAAATTGACTGTCAAAAGGTGCTGTGAGTAGAATTTTCAACATAAATATTTAACTGTCAAATGGACAGTTAATTGCAATATTGCACTACATAGCTCAAATCGACAATGACCTTGTTGTAGTATGTTACTAAATTGGGAGCACATTTACCAATACTACTTGTTTCCTAACCAGTTTGGTTAACCTGTACCGGTACAGAACCAGCTCAGATCTGTACCTCACTAAACATCCAACTGTAGGGAGTGTTTAGGTGGTGATCTAACTTGTCGGGGTTTAATTAACAACTGTTTCTATCTCAAATTATTTCAGAAAATGAATCTGGAGTATAGTTCATGAGATCTGACAATATTTCGATCTCCATCTTTTTCCTGTTTAAACAAAAAGCAAGCACCTAGTGACTGGTGCATTCGCCTGGTCAGATATTGGACGTTTTAGAATTGATGTATGGGTTACAAAGAAAATGTTCAGTCATCTGTTGTGCATAGCCTCTGTCTCAAACAACTCAGATGGAGTCTTGTCAGTAGGAGAAGAGCTCTTGTGTGGTGGCATTACAACTCACTGCAATTCACTGTGGTCTGGATATGCATTTTCAGGGAAAATAGACCTCAGAAAGATCATGGTGACATTTGCAAAAGTAGACATTTGCTTTTCAATATGTTAATGCTAAATCCTCCCTTGTTCTCAGATCATTGATGAGGATGACACGCAGTTCATGACCAACTGTGCCCCCGCAGTGACGGAGAGCACACCTCGCAGACGCACCAGGATACAAGTCTTCTGGACAGCGCCGCCTACTGGGACTGGCTGTGTTATACTGAAGTGAGTTAGATTTTTGTCCTACCTTTAAATAAGACAGGCCTTTATGGTGCCATTGTGGAGAGCAAACACTGCAATATGAAAATCTGCTTGCAGAGACTTGAGAGTTAACATATTAACATGATCATTAAGCGATGGTGGTATAGTGGTGAGCATAGCTGCCTTCCAAGCTGACCTGGGTTCGATTCCTGGCCTGGCCTTTGATTTTTGAATATCTCCTTTTAATATGTTTTTTTATGTAAAATCTTAATCTGAAAAGTAGCAAGTAACCGCAGCTGTCAAATGTAAAAAAAATTTAAAATGTCCCTCTGAAATGTAGTGGAGTACAAGTATAAAGTTATTTTCCAACACGGATCACAATGAACATCCATTTTGTTTAGTTTTTTAACTTAAAGGACCAATGTGCAGTATTTAGTGGCATCTAGTGCTGAAGTCTCAGCACCATTGGCATCTGTATGTGATGGGCTACTGTAGAAACATGGAAGATAACCTGTGGCATCTGTAGATAAAATCAGCTCATTCTAAGGTAACAAAAACACGATTCCTATATTCAGATAATTATACACTGATGAAAACAAAGTTATGCATATTGTATTCCATTTGTGCTGGTAAATCCTGCTAAATTGCACACTGGACATTTGAATTACCTCACATGACAAAGCTTAAAGTTCAAGATTTCAAATTCAACTACCAAAAAACTTGTTTTAAGAATAAATTTAATTTAAGCATGTTGGAAAACCAAAAAGAAAAACAATAAGTAAAAGGACCATGTGAATGGTCATATAAAAAAACAATAAAAAGCAGTTTGGAAGTCTACACTCAAGTCTCAGATGTCGTGACCTAAGAGAAACAACAAAGGCACAGTTCAGATCAGTCCCTGCTCACTCATACTGGTGTCTTGAACAAAAAAAGAAGGTGAGAAAAGGTTAGTTGTGGTAGTTTCAATCCTGATTTTCATGCTGTGACAAAATGGATGGACAAGCTGCCTAACAGAAAGGAAATCAATCTAA